>NC_141096.1:28934452-29089452 GCF_041138505.1 Cibotium barometz | reverse complement strand
AGCTTTCCACATATTGGAGACCAACCTTCCTCAAGGCCATACACACTGCTGCAATAAAAAAACTTCAAATCTCAAGCACCTGCTCCCAAAAAAAAACAAGCGTGTACTACTCTGTACACCTGCCAAGGCATTCTAGGGAAAAGCTTTACACATGCCATGCATCCCATATGTAGCCCAAAACACCTTTCAGAATTTTACCTGACATCGGCGGCATAGGTACACCGCACCGTTCACATATTCCCACAAATGCGTGAATCTGGCTAACAGCTAGTCAGCATTCCACCTCAGCATACCAAGCCACCTCCGTGGGGATGCTCAATTGTTGTCTGCCCTATCATAAGCACTCGGCCAATTGACTTGTCTGCCCTATCATAGGCACTCGGCCAATTGACTTGTCTGACTACTCCATCCTCGCTTGACCTGCCCATTATTCCTAATTTAGAATGTCCCGGACTCCCAAATAATTGTCCAAGGTTTAAAGACTTTGGGATAAATTTTCTCCTTCTCACGTGCTTGGAAACTTCAAACTCTTCTTCATCACACCAACAAGATCAACATCCTTATCAACATGATCTTCATCTTCATCAAAGCATTTACCTTCTGAAGAATGTTCATCACAACTAGGTCCCCTCCACAACCCGCTCGCCTTTACACTTGCTCGATGCCAAACTGGTCCGCCTCCATGCCCTAGGTCGTTACTAATACATGTGTGGCTTTGATGCCAAACCATGCATTGTCACCCTCACCACTTCGGCAAGCAACACATGACACGCTCATCATAGTCAATTCCTTCTCTCTTGTACCTCTAGCATGTGTCAAACCCTTCATCTTAGCTCCTACCCTACTTCTCTAGAAGTCCATGCCAATTAATATTGATATCCAACCGAATGTCATACGTTGATCTCTATCAGTTAAGGACTCTCACTGCTGCAAAATCTATTTCTGAATCCTCCAGGTAGGTTCCTTTCAAATAGGGTCATGCACAAATCTTATGTTTCAAGCTCCCAAGGATTACAATCTATTCATGCACATACATGCAACACGAAGCCTTGGATTTCTTCTAGCTTGATACACTCTCACGTATAATGCTCCTCCAAGAATAGCATAACCCAAATCAGCAAAAACCTAGCATGGAATGAGTAAGAATATCCACCCTACCATTCTTTATCCCTCATTTTTTATGTAAATCACCAAGCCCACATTGCTATCTCTCACCCATTAGCTAGTCCCTTGTGATTGTGCGTATGCATCAATATGCCGTTTTTAGCTAGCTTAGCTTGACCTTTGAATTTGTACTCCCTTAAGTTTCTTGATTCAATCAATGTGCATATAATATAAACTCTCATGCTAGTTATATATTGAATCTCCTTCTTCAAATACCTTGGCCTCGTGTCAACCAAGTTATTTCCCTCATGTAGAAATTACTTTAAGTACTTAATAACATGAAAAACACTCATCAGTGTGAACACAATAGCCTTGTGGTACTTTAAGCTTATAACCCACATCTATAATCACTACAAGGAGTTGGAGGGATTAAGGACACCGTGATAGCACCACTATGAGAGAATATATATGGGTGTAAAATAATGATACATTTAACACTATTTTGGTAGACATAAATATGTCTTTTCAGGGGTTTGCTTAAAAAATTCATATCTTGTGAATGGGAGTGGTATTTTAGCATTTCTCTTCTTTAAATGCATGTCTTCATGAATGTGGCAAACCTTAGAAAATTATTAAAATGATAAAAATAGCCTTAGATATAATTGAGAAATTACCATAAGTAGAGGTATATCCCACATTATAATCCAAATAAGTTATGAATTTACAAAGTAGGTTACTAAATGTAAGAAAAAGATGAACTCAATTCATTATTAAATTTTCCTAAATCTTACATAGTATTTAAGAGATGAGAGATATTATTTCCATGATAAAAAATATATTGTACTGATTATTAATTCAATTAAATTTACTTCTTAGAATATCTTTTTATTTGTTAAGTCTTTGATACACAAAATATGATAATAGTGTGAGCTTATATGGTGATTTATTTTAGTTATACTAATAAATCAATGTCTCCACTAAATTAACTGGTCAAGAATACATATCTAGATATTTCAATTTAGCTAGAAGAGAAGGTGATGGTCTTAACTTTTAAAACTGCATTGAAAACAAAACAATGTATATCAACCTTGCTTATATTTACATCATCTAGTGAGAAACTTATAAAAATAGTGTTTATTATTATACAAAATGACTAGATAATCCACTTAAAGCCTTACGAGATGTTTAAAAATGTGTGAAGTAGTCTCTTATTCTATAGTAACAAATATGGTTCAAAATTTGTAAACTTTTGTCTAAAACAAAGTGCCTAAAAGGATAGGTGTATAAGTGATTAGCTATCACAAAATGCACCAGATGTAAAGCATAACATTGTAAAGAACATGCATGCAAGATTTAAACTTAATCTAAGATTGTTTGATTGGATATAAAAATCTTGAAAGTTAATTTTTTTTGAGATAGCTAAATATTTTAGAATTTTCAATAAGACCTAAATTTTGGAGTTTTAATTTATTTTTGAGCCTAAGATGGTTTGTATTAAATCATATATATGTTTGTGAAATTTATATCCTCCCAAAACTTTGGAAAGTAATGAGAAATTGGCTAATTAAAGCCTTTGATCCAAATAGCTATGCATTTTGATTCTAACTTAGCCTATGAGTTATTATCAAATTAAAAACCCTAGAGGTAACCAATGTGATCCCAAATAAATCCTAATTTTCCTACAGTATATACCTGATGATATGAAAAAAGGAAACTTTGATTTTCACTATCCATGTGTTCTAAATACTTCCATAAAGTTGGCTAGTAAACAAGACATAAATATGTCCACAAACACTTTTATGTCCTATTTACCAATAAACGTAAAATTATATATGCCTTTATGTGGCAATAGGGGCATTACTATGTTTGTGTAGTTTACGACACACCTAGTGACACGTGCTCATGCAGTACTTTATTTTTAAGAGTACAAACCCACTATTTTTCAAAGAGAATATATATTCACATTTTTTGTCTCAAAAAGTAGTGAATGGTTTACAGAAGAGATCACATGTAAAAGGAGAGAAAAAACCGAATGGTTATACGTATGTGAAATAATGTGAGATTTAGTTGACACACACCCATATACATAGAAAAAAGAGCTTACTACAAAGTAAGAGTTGACTTTTGGAACAAAACAAAGCAAAGTGTGCAATTCCATTTATCTATAATTTTTCTCTTGAAGTTTTTATAGGGAGGGAAGGCTTAAGGATACCTTGATAGCACCACTAGGAGAGAATTTATATGGGTTTCACATAACAACACTTTTAAATGTAAACTTATGGGTGCCTTTACGCAACAATAATGGTGCCACTTTGTTTGTGCCATATTTAATGACACGCCTGGCCAACAATTTTTACACACGCATCATGGAATACTTTATTGTTAAGAGTACAAACCCATAATTTGTTTGTCAAAGAGTATATGGTCACTTCTTTTTGTTTCAAAGAGTTGTGAATGGTTTAAAGAAGAGACAACATTTGTGTAAGAGAAGGAGAGGAAAAAGTAGTGTGGTTTCTATACATAAAATGATGTGAGATTTAGTTGACACACACCTCTATACATAGTAAAAAGAACTCGTTACAAAGTAGGAGTTTATTTTTGGAACAAAAATAATGAAGACTATATGATACTACCTACCTATCTAGAGTTTTTGCTTTTGAAGTTTTCTAGAGAATCTTTTGTAATTAAACTTTTGGTTCCACAAGTCTACTTTACATTTTAGACATGTGTGTTTCCACATGAAGACTGTACAAAACCACCTACTTATCTAGAGTTTTTGCTTTTGAAGTTTTCTAGAAAGATTTTATAATTAAACATGTGTTTCCACATATCTACGCAAACATGTCTACTGTACTCATTAGTGCAAGATTTGGCAAACAAGTATTGGCTTATTAATTTTTATAAATATTGTTACATATCTTTGTATTTATTTGAAAAGTAACTAAAAATTAGTTAATAAGGACTAAAACACTTGAATTTATCTTAGGAGTCAAACTAAAAAAAAAATCGACGTTCTTTTCGATGTTTTTTCGGACCCGATGCTTATTTCGACATAAGCATGGACAAGTTTTTTGAGGTTTATTTTGACGCTCATTTTGATGATGCGGGTACCAGCAAAACAGGCATCATAAATAGAAGATCTGTAGTAGTGCAAAAACTATTTCTAAATATTCCAACTAAGTTCCTATCAAATAGGGCCATGCACAAGGCTTATGTTTCAACCTCCCAAGGCTTAGAATCTATTCCTGCAAATATATGCAACAAGAAGCCTGCGATCTCCCATAGCTCGATACACTCTCATGGATAAACTCCCTCCAAGCATGGCATAACATGCCCAAATTGGCAAAAACCCTAGCATGGAATTAGTAAGAATAACCACCCTACCATTATTTTCCCCTCGTTGATGTAAATCAATGATCCTACTCTCCTTTTATCACCCATTAACTAGTCCCTTGTAATTGTGCGTATGTATCAATATGGTCTTTTTAGCTATCTTGGCTTGACCTTTGAACTTGATTCAACTAGTGTGTAGATAATACACACTTTCATGCTACCTATGGTGTCACTATGTTTGTGTAGTTTACGACACACCTAGCAACACCTTCTCTTGGATTACTTTATTTTTAAGAGAACAAACCCCATATAAACCCATTGTTTTTCAAAGAGTATAATATATATTCACATTTTTTTGTCTCAAAGAGTAGTGAATGGGTTTATAGAAGAGATCACATGTTAAAGAAGGAGAAAAAAAAACTTGTATGGTTATATATATGTAAAATGATGTGAGATTTAGTTGACACACAACCATATACATAGAAAAAAGATATTGCTAAGTAACAATTTCTCTTTGGAACCAAAAAAAAAAAGAAAATTGTGCAATACTATTTATCTATAATTTTCTCTTGATATTTTTCTAGGGAGGAAGGGCTTAAGGACACCTTGATAGCACCAATCTCAGAGAATTTATATGGGTGTCACATAACAACACATTTAATTGTAAACTTATGGGTGCCTTTATGAAACAATAGGGGTGCCACTTTATTTGTGACATTCAACGACATGCATGGTCAACAACTATTCCACGTGCATCATGGTTTAATGCTTTATTTTTAAGAATACAGGCCCATCGTTTGTCCCAGAGTATATGCTCACTTTTTCTTGGATTCAAAGAGTCGTGAATGGTTTAAATAAGAGAGAACATTTGGGTAAAATACGGAGAGAAAAAGGTAGTGTGATTTTCTATACATAAAATGATGTGAGATTTAGTTGACACGCACCCATATACATAGTAAGAAGAACTCACTACAAAGAAGGAATTTATTTTTGGAATAAAAATAATGAAGACTATATGGTACCACCCACCTATCTAGAGTTTTTTCTTTTGAAGTTTTCTAGAAATTCTTTTGTAATTAAACTTGTGTTTCCACATGGTTGGAGACTGTACAAACCACCCACTTACCTATATTTTCTGCTTTTGAAGTTATCTAGAAAGCTTTTATAATCAAACATGTGTTTCCACATGTCTATTTAAAAATGTCAGTTGTACATTTTAGACATGTGGGAGCATTGATGTTAGAGTTCAATGACATGTCTATTGGTCATTACCACTTGTTTTTCATGTTTGAAGGTAATCTTCTAGACACCAAAGAAGCTCATAAAAAAGAAGCAATGTTTAGGTGACCTAACCCAAAGGCAAGATAATGTTTTTGAACATGTCAAGATGTAAAGGAGTATCCTTACCGTCCACAAATTCCTCTAGTCATAACCAAGAAAATTGGTTCTAAGAGTGCTACAGAGCCTCAATACATTGAGATTTCCTCTATGGTGAAGTATTTTTCAAGATAGAATGGAAGTGATGATCATTTCCTAGATTTAAATTTAAGTCTCAAATTCGATGCAATATCTATCCAAGTTACATTTTGATTAGAATTATATCACAAATATATTTGTGTTAATTTCTTCTCTGTAGAAAAGAGAGTGTTGTAGTAGTTATTCTAGATGTGAATATTTACAAAACAATGTATCCTTAATAAGTATTTATGAGATGGAGCCATTTTAGGAAATATATATACATACATATATATATATATATTAGTTTTTATGATTATATATATATATTAGTTTTTATGATTATTTTTAGAACATCTTTTTGCTCCCCTATTTTGGCTTGGAACCACTATGGTAGGATGCATGGGGGTCATTTTGTTAGTCACTAGTTTATGTACATTGATGTGGTCAAGCAGGAATAAATGTAAAGCATCTTTCTTTTCCAAATTCATACATTTCTTATATGCAAGGCATTCGACTATATGTTTAGCTACTATTATAGTAGGCATGCTTGATTTTTCTCAAGAGTTTCAACATTATTTTTAATTTAAAAATAAAATACAAGAACTTGTTCTGGTTAAACATTATATATACACCAAAAAACTCACTTACTTGAATTTTAAATTTTGATGGGAAAGGTATCTCATTCAAAATCAACCTTGGTAGTGATGCTCACAAACTCGGTGTTTGAGCCCACCTTGATTGCACCTAACTATTCTTTTATATAGAGATTAGCGTACAAGGCAATTTCTTATCTCTAAACCATTTTGTATCTATTACACTAATAGGGTGATGATTGTCTAGGTGCTATGACCTAGTAGGGTTTTGTTTTTATGTGTTTCATAAGGTCATATTACGCTTCATAATTGTCCATTCTATATTGAAAGATGGAAGTACTAAAGGGAATTTCATCGATATGTTTTTTTAAATGTATTTCAAAATCATACCCAAATAATATCACCATGAAGCTATTAGATGATGACAAACCATTTGAACTTCAAAAAATGACGACAATATGCCCAAGTGCTACAAGATAATGCCATGTTTCTTGCTTGGTGAAATGTTTGCAACAAATTTCACAAGCGTTGCACATCTTGGTGTTAGCACATAAACCAATCCATATAGAAGTATTATGGAAAAGGACTTTCTTTGTCAATGTGCATTTTTCTTTAAGAAAATAAAAAACAAGATAAGATGCTTTGTTTACTACACAGACCTACACTGCTACATTGAGATCTCTCTCTTTAATCAAGGTAAGGTTTTTCTTTATTTTCCAAGAAAATCTTATTACCTTCTTCCTCTTTTATTTTCCATTTTCTTCTTTTTCTCTTTCTTCTTCTTCTTCTTCTTCATCTTAATGTGACAAAAAAATTATGTATACACTTTATGCTTGAGCTTATGTACATACTTTATGCATAGAGATGATTCTTGAAGCTCTTTTTGAAAAGATAAACAAATTTGGGTTGCGTAATATGTTATCTCTTTTCAGGTTTCCTTTTTGAACACCATATTCGTGAGTTTGGGAATCTCCCAAGTCCCATTTCTGTAATACTAAAAAGATGGGACCCGATTAACATGTCTATAAGTTTCTCAAAACCCTATCATGCGACCTATCATTGGAAAGCGCTTGAAAAGAGGGATCTATTAAGCTTTAAAGAGCACAATTTGGAGTAATGGTGTTCAAGTTATGGAAAATCCAAAGTTTTGACCACGTGTCCCAAACTTATGGGAAATTCCCGTATTCCCCAATATGGTCTTTTTGATGATACAGCAAGCAAGCCAGCAAGAATTGAGGATGCAAAAAAAACAAGCAATGTAATTTCTCTATTTCGTGTCTTTTTGTAAAAAACTTTATGATGAGCTATATGCATAATGGTCATGCATAAGCTCTCAAAATAAAAAACATTCACAAAGCTTTTGTTTTAAGACACACCATACTATTGGTTATAATACTTGATTTATCTTTACATCTATGGAGCAATAAAGCATGCCTCCCCATGTTACATAATGTCCACCCTTAGTTGTACGACGGGGACAACCGACAAACGCTAGTGTGCCATCCTAGTGAATTGTTAGTGTGGGTGACCCCACATTAAATACTCATTACCTAGTGTTATTGGCATAGCTTGAGACCATGGTTGATGGGTGTATGTTGTTGAGATGTAACAAGTAGTGTCATTCTTGACAACTGTATTGTGGTCAAGTGAAACAAAGAGTGCCATGACAACTGTATTGTGGTCAAGTGAAACAAGTGGACTATGCTACACAACTGTACATGGTCGATGAAGCGTAACAAGTGGTTTATGAAATTGATGTGCCACATTTTGATTGGTTATTTAGCTTATGAATTCTATGAAATTCAAAAGCCTAGAGGTAACCAATGTGAGCCCAAATAAATCCTAATTTCCCTCCACTATATACCTCATTATATGAAAAAGGGAGAACTTTGATTTTTATTTTTTTCACTATCCGTGTGTTCTAAATAATTCCATGAAGGTGGCCAGTAAACATGACATAAATATGTTCACGACACTTTTATGTCTTATTACTAATCTAGTGTTAAATATAAACCCATATGTGCCTTTATGTGGAAATAGAGGCATTACTATATTTGTACGGTTTACGACACACCTAGTGACACCTACTCATGGATTACTTTATTTTTAAGAGTACAAACCTAATATTTTTCAAGGAGAATAAATATTCACATTTTTTGTCCCAAAAATTAGTGACGGGTTTATTGAGGAGATCACATGCAAAAGAAGGAGAAAAAAACCCATATGATTTTGTATATGTAAAATAATGTGAGATTTAGTTGACACACACCCATATACATAGAAAAAAAGAGCTTACTACAAAGTAAGAGTTTATTTTTGGAACAAAAACAAAGCAAAGTGTGCAATACCATTTATCAAGAATTTTTCTCTTGAAGTTTTTCAAGGGAGGGAAGGCTTAAGGAAACCTTGATAGCACCACTAGGAGAGAAATAATATGGGTGTCACATAACAACACATTTAAATGTAAACTTATGGCTGTCACATAACAACACATTTAAATGTAAACTTATGGGTGCCTTTATGAAACAATAGGGGTGCCACTTTTTTTGTGCCATTCATCGACACGCCTGACCAACAACTATTACTCTTACATCATGGAATACTTTTTTTTTTAGATTACAAACCCATTGAAGATCATATTAGGGATTTTGGGAAAATCCCAACTTCCATTTTACAAGATCAAAAAATGGAGGGCAGAGTGAATCTTTTTAAGATTTTGTCAAAACCCCCTCATGTGACATATCATCGGAAAAGGCTCTAAATCCACATTCTCTAAAAACGTTGGAATTTGTATGCTCAAGATACGCCAAAACGTATATTAAAAAGTCAATTACCAAAGTAATGGGATTTTTTTAAACTCCCTAATATGGTCTTATTCTTTGTCAAAGATTATATGCTCACTTTTGTTTGTTTAAAAGAGTTATGAATGGTTTAAAGAAGAGAGAACATTTGTGTAAGAGAAGGAGATAAAAATGTAGTGTGGTTTTCTATACATAAAATGATGTGAGAACTAGTTGACACACACCTCTATACATAGAAAAAAGAACTCCCTACAAAGTAGGAGTTTATTTTCAGAATAAAAATAATGAAGACTGTATGATACCACCCACCTATCTAGAGATTTTGCGTTTGAAGTCTTCTAGAAAATATTTTGTAACTAAACTTGTGTTTCCACATGTCTACTTTACATTTTGGACATTTATGTTTCCACATGAAGGCTACACAAAACCACCCACTTATTTACAATTTTTTGCTTTTGAAGTTTACTAGAAAGCTATTATAACTAAACATGTGTTTTCACATGTCTATTTAAAAATTTCTACTATAAATTAAACTAGAGCATTGATGTTAGAGTTACATCACATGTATATTACTCAATATAGCTGTTGTTTTTTTGTGTTTGAAGGTAATCTTCTAGACACCAAATAAGCTCATAGAAAATAAGCCTCCCATAAGCAATGTTTGTGTGGCCTAAATAACCCAAGGGTGAGATAATTTTTTTGAACATGTTAAGATGTAAAGGAGTATCCTTACAACCCACAAAGGCCTCCACTCATAATAACGAAGCAAATAAGGTTGGAAGAGTGCTACATAGCCACTAGGGCATTGAGGTTCCCTCTATGGCAAGGTAGCTTTTAAGATAGAATGGAGGTGATGATTATTTCCCATATTTAAATTCAAGTATCAAATTTGATGCAATATATATCCAAGTTATATTTTGCTTAAATTCATACCACAAATATATTTGTGTGGATTTCCTTTATGTATAAAAGAGAGATTTTTTTATAGTTATTCTAGATGGGAAAGTTTACTATCAAATGTATCCTTAATAAGTATTTATGAAATGGAGCCATTTTAGGATATACATACATATATTAGTTTTTATTATTAATTTTAGGATATACATACATATATTAGTTTTTTTTATTGATTTTAGCACCACCTTCTTTTTTTGCCCCTATTTCGGGCTTGGAGTAGGATGCATGGGGGCCATTTTGTTAGTCACTAGTTTATGCACTGTGGTCAAGCAGTTGTAAATGTGAAACATCTTTTTTTTTTCCAAACTCATATACTTCCTATATGCAAGGTTTTTGATTATATGTAAGGAAGTCCATACCATCTTTTCTTTCAATAGCTACATAGACCTACACTGCTACATTGAGATCTCAAGAGGGTTCTCTCCATCTCTCTATTTAAGCAATGTAAGGTTCTTCTTTATATCCCAAGAAAATCTTACTATCTTCTTCCTCTTTTATTTTCCATTCTCTTCTTTTTCTTCTTCTTAGTTTTCTTGTTAATGTTACAATCATTTTATGTATACACTATATGCATGAGCTTCTTCCATTCTTCTTCTTATTTTTCTTGTTAATGTTACAATCATTTTATGTATACACTATATGCATGAGCTTATGTACAAACTTTTTTCATAGAGATGCTTCTTGAAGCTCTTTTTGAAAGATAAACAAATTAAGGTTACCGAATATGTGCTCTCCTTTTAAGTTTCCTTTTTGGTAATAGATAAAAGAAGCTTGAGGATGCAAGAAAAATAAGCAATTAAATCTCTTTGTTTCATGTCTAAGACTTTAAAGAAAAAAAAGTTATGATTAGCTATATGCACAATGGTTATGCATAATGTAAGATTCCTCCCCCAACCCCCTTTTTGATGTCTAGTATATTCCCCTGTAATCAATTTCCTTTTCTAAAATATAAGAGATCTTGTTTGTGGCTGTTTTAACCTAGAGAGAGAAAATATTCTAGAGAGAGAATATTCAGATTTTGAATATTTTTGGATAGAAAAATATCTCTTATAATTCAGATGAGTTTCCCTGAAACAGAAATTTAAAAAGAATTTTCCAATGTGCAATTGGAATTAATTGGAAATAGGTATAAAGAACCTTAGCCTAAGGGTCTAGATTTTCAGAAATCTTTAGACTATGGTCCAATTAAGGTTTCTATGGGCCAATAGCATCAATCCATGTGTAGGGAGGAGATAAATCCAAATTGTAAAAAGAAAATACCCAAAAATGAGTAAATGCTCGCATGAGGTGAAGAGTTGAAAATGTACAAGGTTTATTAGTAAATAAACACATATGTAAGGAAGGGGAGTTCTTTAAAGGAGGTGCATATTTCACATAAGATGAAGAGTTGAAAATGTACAAGGTTTATTAGTAAATAAACACATATGTAAGGAAGGGGAGTTCTTTAAAGGAGGTGCATATTTCACATAAGATGAAGAGTTGAAAATGTACAAGGCTTATTAGTAAAAAAACTATGACACATGTGTAAGGAAGAGGAGTTCTTTAAAGGAGGTGCATATTTCACATAAGATGAAGAGTTGAAAATGTACAAGGTTTATTAGTAAAAAACTATGAGCAATACAATTTTGACACATATGTAAGGAAGGGGAATTCTTTAAAGGAGGTGCATATTTCACATGCTTGAATGAGTTTTAAACTCATAAAAATTGAGATATTTCATCTCTCCTCTCTCCTCATTCAAGTCTAGTTCCAAAAAGTTAGCTTAAGTGACCTAAAAATGGTCAAAAAGTGACCAAACTGACTTGGAAAATTCTAGAATCAGTTTGTTTGTTTAGGAGCTCAATTTTTCCTATAAATAGAAGCCTCCCCTTGTTGAAAAATATATAGTCTCTTATGCCTTGTTACTCTACTCCACCTAAGCCAAAATATATAGTCTCTTATGCCTTGTTACTCTACTCTACCTAAGCCAAAACATATAGTCTCTTATGCTTTGTTACTCTACTCCACCTAAGCCAAAATATATAGTCTCTTATGCCTTGTTACTCTACTCCACCTAAGCCAAAATATATAGTCTCTTATGCCTTGTTACTCTACTCTACCTAAGCCAAAACATATAGTCTCTTATGCTTTGTTACTCTACTCCACCTAAGCCAAAATATATAGTCTCTTATGCCTTGTTACTCTACTCTACCTAAGCCAAGAACTGTGAATTCTTTAATAATTCACTAGTTTTTGATACTTCTCTCTTTCTTCAATCCCCATTGGTGGCTCCATCAACACACTAAACCAATTGATTGGTTGGGGGCCTCTACCGTGAATAAAGAATCAAGCAAATCATAAGGTAAGTATATTGAATTTTGATCTTTTCTATGATTTCTCAATGATTCTCTCTTCTCAACCCCTCTCAAGCTTGAGAAGTTTAATTGGTATGGTTTTTTTTAAATGCTATTGAAGTAAATTGGTGAATAGTAGTGAAGAGTTACATAATTTAATAAATGCTATAGAAGTTAATTTCCACTTATATTTAAATTCTAATGGTTTTTATAATTTCTCTCTCTCACTCAAGAAATGGTCATACTCATGACCCATTCTCAATCCAAATGAAGCTTTTCATAAAGCTTTTCCTTAATCCAAGATTAAGCTATGCTTGAGGCCAAATTAATGGCTTTTGCTATGCTTTTAGTTTATGCACATTGATGATTCAATCCATTATGGATTGATGACCCAATTAGAGACCATTCTAATTATTTTCTTAATGATCCAATTAGAGACCATTATGGATTGATGATCCAATTAGAGACCATTCTAATTGTTTTCTTAATGATCCAATTAGAGACCATTATGGATTGATGATCCAATTAGAGACCATTCTAATTGTTTTCTTAATGATCCAATTAGAGACCATTATGGATTGATGATCCAATTAGAGACCATTCTAATTATTTCTTTAATAATGAGCTTTATCCCTTAGAAAAAAAATTGAGATTTATCAGTCATAGTAGCGGAGCTATGGCAAAATTTTTATAGAAATCACGCATAAAATAAATTCATTCAAAGCACAAAAAGAGGACTTCCTACCATATCCTAGGAACTATCATCCTAGATTAATTAAAAGAATTTTATTATGCATGGAGATGTGGATGTTTGCATGTAGATGTAGATGTATAGATGTAGATGTGGATGTGGAGGTAGATGGATGCATGTAGATGTAGATGTATAGATGTAGAAAGGAATGGAGATATGGATGTATGCATGTAGATGTAGATGTATAGATGTAGACGTGAATGGAGATGTGGATGGATACATGTAGATGTAGATGTATAGATGTAGACGTGAATGGAGATGTGGATGGATACATGTAGATGTAGATGTATAGATGTAGATGTGGATGTGGAGGTGGATGGATGCATGTAGATGTAGATGTATAGATGTAGATGTGAATGGAGATGTGGATGTATGCATGTAGATGTAGATGTATAGATGTGGATGTGGATGTATACATGTAGATGTAGATGTATAGATGTAGATGTGGATGTGGAGGTAGATGGATGCATGTAGATGTAGATGTATAGATGTAGATGGGAATGGAGATATGGATGTATGCATGTAGATGTAGATGTATAGATGTAGATGTGGATGTGGAGGTGGATGGATGCATGTAGATGTAGATGTATAGATGTAGATGTGAATGGAGATGTGGATGTAGGCATGTAGATGTAGATGTATGGAGGTGAATGTGAATGTGGATGTGGATGTATGCATAGAGATGTAGACGTATGCATGTAGATGTGAATGTACGCATATAGATGTGGATGTATGAATGTGAATATACGATATGCGATGTGAGGGAATCTGAAGTGAGGAGATAGAAATGATGTGATGGGATGAGTATACATATAAATGGAATATGGAATAAGTAATGTAGATTGATGAGGGATAATGTGGAAAAATGAAAGTTAAAATAGAAATTGTGTTGTAAACTGTTTGTAAATACTGTTTGTAAATGCTGTTTGTAAATGATTGTTTTATGTCAAGAATGCTGGGGGGAGCATTTTGACCGTCTTGTGATTAAAGTCGTGATGGTAAGTTGCAACTGCTGACGGGGAGTCAATGAAGGACGTCTCGCGTAGCAAGGTCGGCCGAGGTCTTGACCAGCCTCGGTGCGATTAAAATGGTGAGCTTCCGGTACGGTGGATGAGGGGCCAAGGAAGCGGCCTATGCGTGAAGCGCTAGGTTACCTGCGAAGGATCCTAGAGGGTGCTGACCATACGGTGCTCGGGCTCTGGGTTGCCTAGGATACCCACGCGTGCGTCGAGGAAGATATTGGAATAGAGTTGGAGTTGTTTTCTGAAATCGAGCATGGATCTGGTTGATTGACCTTGCTGGTCTTCAATGGATGAGTCCATGGCTCCTTATATGGATCTGTTGGTTGATCTTGCTGATCTTCAACGAGAGTCCATCTTGTTAAGTGATTATATTGCCAAGTATTATGGGCTAGGAACTATCGAAACGGCTCCTGAGCGTTCTAGTTGCCAATGATGCCATAGATACTCTGATGAAGGAATGATGGAAAATTAAGAATCAATTGGATAAATTGGAAGATGGTGATCAATGATACTATGGTTTTATTAAAGGATTGTTTTAAACTGGTTGAATCTGGTTGAAAAAAGGCAATTTCATATTGGGTGTGTGAGTGGTGTGACTAGTTTTATTTTGCATGAACATCCGGCTAGGGGGCCTTGGAACTCTTTTCCTTGGTACCCGGGACAAAACCTAACCAAATTTTTAATTGGATCCCATCACTACAGTGGTTGGGAGGTTGGCTAACCCATGGGATTGGATGGGGTTAGGCTGGACTGATGGATCCGTAAATCGAGACTCAAACTTTTGTTTTTACGATAGAAAAAAATAAATAAATCCCGGACAGAAACTGTTCTATGGATAGGAATCAACGGCTGTGCCTCTTGAATGGGGAAAAAAGCGTTGATCCCAATGATCCAAGTGCAAGTTTCTTCCTTGAACTGACTAAGTATCTTATAGATGTAATCGGATCATCTCGATCAGAAATGATCTTGACTACGTTAGAGTAAAAAGTTATCCTGGTGGAATTGCCCGTGCTTTTCGGTAAAGGAAGTTTTTCCGGGTTCGGTTTTGGAACAACCGACGGATTAGTCTCTTATCCGGATATCCGTGGGCGAGGCCCCGAGTGTGGGACCCCTGTCCCGCGCGAGAAGCGCTACTTCCGCTGCCAGTACCCCGAATCCGTTGCTCGGTGGGAACAGGGATCTTACAGTTGGTATCAGAGCATTTGGTTAATAAAGATCAACTGAGAAGATAAATATGTCAAAAATTTATCAAGAAACACAAAAAGGTTATAATTGTATGATATAACTCATACAATTTGATATTCAAACTGAAATTCATAATTTGGTAATTGGTTCTTCAGATGGAAGTACCGCAATTATATAGAAACCCTGACTTGCTTGAGGCCTAGACATGATAGTATTTACCTTATAATTCCAAGGGCCGTGACTACCCGTATATACCGAGAGTATACTGCAGCTCTTTACTGACAGTATATACGAGTAAATCTAAGACTTGAAATTATAAGCATTAATGCTATCTAGATGATGATTTCGAATGTGATTGATATGATTTTTAATTCTGTTTGAGAATGAATGAATTGATTTGGATTCTGATTGAAAATGCTGATTGAAAAATGTTGATTTTTAAAAATTAGTTGAAATATAATGAAACCACAATGAGGGGGAATGGGACGAGTCCCTGTGATGATATTCATAACTAGAATGATGATAATGAATTCAGCAAATCACTATGAGATTAGTGGGTTGTGCTGTCAGATTGTTGCTATTAATACTTGACCGGTAGATCAAGTTAAGGGATGTCAAATTGAGAACTTGCTTGACTGAAGTTTCCGTGGAGGAATGTTCCGAAGGAAATTTTTCGGTCTAATGGACCATTATCATGTTAAATGAATTGTTATTTAATGATGAGTTCTATATAAGGGATAACTATCCCAGTGTTCTGTTGGGTTGACCAGAATATAAGGAACCCCAGAATAAAATTTGGATCTTAAGAAAAAGAGCTGTCCTCTACCTTGCGAGATGAGGACATCTCGCACTTTTTAAGTGGGGTAGAATGTAAGATTCTTCCCCAGCCTTCGAGGTATACACGAGTAAGAATCTCCCTTTCTGATCTTATAATTATTCCCTCTCTAAAATAAAAGAAAGTTTCTGTTTAAAAAAGGAATACCCTTTTCCTAAAATACTTCTCAGGAGTCACGCCTATTTTAAGGATTTAGAACAATGAGTTTAGAAGTGAGAATCGGTGTTTTGGATACCAAGGTTTTGGTTTTCATTCGAGTATGGCCCAAAAGAAGTTCTTTATCTCTTGGGGAGTATAAGAAGTTATCCCCCAGATATTGTGATCCTTATATCTGAATTCAATGAAAGTAGGTGACTTAGCCTACAAATTTCTTTTATCTCCTCATCTCAAAATTCTTAATGCCTTCTATAGAAAAATGTGTCAAACACAAATCATGGAAAGACGGTAAAACTTCAGTGGCAAGTTACCGTTGGCTTCTAGGTTACGCTAGCTCCTTCCTTTATATAAGTCGTAACTTTTACTTGCCGCTCACAGTAATCTTACTCCCATCAATCTCCTTTCTTTCTTAATCTCCTTCATGGCGGCCTGGCAACAGGAATTAGTTTTATCCCTGATGATTTCTCACCTTCAAGACGCAAGAGAGTCTGTGAAGAAAGACTTTATAGAACAGTATGAGCACTCACTTTTTCCTCACCTAGGAACTTCTGTAGCGCAGACCAAATGGCGGACCTATCAAAACATAACTAGGGTAACACCCTGGGGTCAGCAACACTTTCGTAACAATGTCCGCTTGGCCATGGTTATTGAAGCTTTGGGTTTGGGTCCCCGATACTACTGTGTCATGAGATCAAGGCATCTTGGGTTTTCTGAGCGGGTCTTCTTACTGGCATGTTTTCTTCCTCATGAGAAGATATGCCTTTACCCCGTTTTTGGCTTGCCTCTCAGAGGTCCTTTTGTTAGATCACCTCATACCACTGAGATAGGTGCGGCAATAACCAGCAGAATCATTCCCATAGATGAGTTACCCTATACTTGTGCAGCTTGTGAGGACTGCTTTTGTGACCATATGATGGACGGGCTTATAGAAGTGTAAAGAGTTCTTCTATCTTTACTGTATAAGTCCCGTGAATGAATAAAGTTTAAATCTTGTTCTTATTTTGAATCTTGCTCTCTTTAAGACTTTTCTTGGTGGTTAATCGTGATTAAAATTTTTCTCTAAGTCTCATATTCGTGCATCTTGCGAAATTATTCCAAGTTGCGAGATGAGGACATCTCGCGTTTTTTAAGTGGGGTAGAATGTAAGATTCCTCCCCCAACCCCCTTTTTGATGTCTAGTATATTCCCCTGTAATCAATTTCCTTTTCTAAAATATAAGAGATCTTGTTTGTGGCTGTTTTAACCTAGAGAGAGAAAATATTATAGAGAGAGAATATTCAGATTTTGAATATTTTTGGATAGAAAAATATCTCTTATAATTCAGATGAGTTTCCCTGAAACAGAAATTTAAAAAGAATTTTCCAATGTGCAATTGGAATTAATTGGAAATAGGTATAAAGAACCTTAGCCTAAGGGTCTAGATTTTCAGAAATCTTTAGACTATGGTCCAATTAAGGTTTCTATGGGCCAATAGCATCAATCCATGTGTAGGGAGGAGATAAATCCAAATTGTAAAAAGAAAATACCCAAAAATGAGTAAATGCTCGCATGAGGTGAAGAGTTGAAAATGTACAAGGTTTATTAGTAAATAAACACATATGTAAGGAAGGGGAGTTCTTTAAAGGAGGTGCATATTTCACATAAGATGAAGAGTTGAAAATGTACAAGGTTTATTAGTAAATAAACACATATGTAAGGAAGGGGAGTTCTTTAAAGGAGGTGCATATTTCACATAAGATGAAGAGTTGAAAATGTACAAGGCTTATTAGTAAAAAAACTATGACACATGTGTAAGGAAGAGGAGTTCTTTAAAGGAGGTGCATATTTCACATAAGATGAAGAGTTGAAAATGTACAAGGTTTATTAGTAAAAAACTATGAGCAATACAATTTTGACACATATGTAAGGAAGGGGAATTCTTTAAAGGAGGTGCATATTTCACATGCTTGAATGAGTTTTAAACTCATAAAAATTGAGATATTTCATCTCTCCTCTCTCCTCATTCAAGTCTAGTTCCAAAAAGTTAGCTTAAGTGACCTAAAAATGGTCAAAAAGTGACCAAACTGACTTGGAAAATTCTAGAATCAGTTTGTTTGTTTAGGAGCTCAATTTTTCCTATAAATAGAAGCCTCCCCTTGTTGAAAAATATATAGTCTCTTATGCCTTGTTACTCTACTCCACCTAAGCCAAAATATATAGTCTCTTATGCCTTGTTACTCTACTCTACCTAAGCCAAAACATATAGTCTCTTATGCTTTGTTACTCTACTCCACCTAAGCCAAAATATATAGTCTCTTATGCCTTGTTACTCTACTCCACCTAAGCCAAAATATATAGTCTCTTATGCCTTGTTACTCTACTCTACCTAAGCCAAAACATATAGTCTCTTATGCTTTGTTACTCTACTCCACCTAAGCCAAAATATATAGTCTCTTATGCCTTGTTACTCTACTCTACCTAAGCCAAGAACTGTGAATTCTTTAATAATTCACTAGTTTTTGATACTTCTCTCTTTCTTCAATCCCCATTGGTGGCTCCATCAACACACTAAACCAATTGATTGGTTGGGGGCCTCTACCGTGAATAAAGAATCAAGCAAATCATAAGGTAAGTATATTGAATTTTGATCTTTTCTATGATTTCTCAATGATTCTCTCTTCTCAACCCCTCTCAAGCTTGAGAAGTTTAATTGGTATGGTTTTTTTTAAATGCTATTGAAGTAAATTGGTGAATAGTAGTGAAGAGTTACATAATTTAATAAATGCTATAGAAGTTAATTTCCACTTATATTTAAATTCTAATGGTTTTTATAATTTCTCTCTCTCACTCAAGAAATGGTCATACTCATGACCCATTCTCAATCCAAATGAAGCTTTTCATAAAGCTTTTCCTTAATCCAAGATTAAGCTATGCTTGAGGCCAAATTAATGGCTTTTGCTATGCTTTTAGTTTATGCACATTGATGATTCAATCCATTATGGATTGATGACCCAATTAGAGACCATTCTAATTATTTTCTTAATGATCCAATTAGAGACCATTATGGATTGATGATCCAATTAGAGACCATTCTAATTGTTTTCTTAATGATCCAATTAGAGACCATTATGGATTGATGATCCAATTAGAGACCATTCTAATTGTTTTCTTAATGATCCAATTAGAGACCATTATGGATTGATGATCCAATTAGAGACCATTCTAATTATTTCTTTAATAATGAGCTTTATCCCTTAGAAAAAAAATTGAGATTTATCAGTCATAGTAGCGGAGCTATGGCAAAATTTTTATAGAAATCACGCATAAAATAAATTCATTCAAAGCACAAAAAGAGGACTTCCTACCATATCCTAGGAACTATCATCCTAGATTAATTAAAAGAATTTTATTATGCATGGAGATGTGGATGTTTGCATGTAGATGTAGATGTATAGATGTAGATGTGGATGTGGAGGTAGATGGATGCATGTAGATGTAGATGTATAGATGTAGAAAGGAATGGAGATATGGATGTATGCATGTAGATGTAGATGTATAGATGTAGACGTGAATGGAGATGTGGATGGATACATGTAGATGTAGATGTATAGATGTAGACGTGAATGGAGATGTGGATGGATACATGTAGATGTAGATGTATAGATGTAGATGTGGATGTGGAGGTGGATGGATGCATGTAGATGTAGATGTATAGATGTAGATGTGAATGGAGATGTGGATGTATGCATGTAGATGTAGATGTATAGATGTGGATGTGGATGTATACATGTAGATGTAGATGTATAGATGTAGATGTGGATGTGGAGGTAGATGGATGCATGTAGATGTAGATGTATAGATGTAGATGGGAATGGAGATATGGATGTATGCATGTAGATGTAGATGTATAGATGTAGATGTGGATGTGGAGGTGGATGGATGCATGTAGATGTAGATGTATAGATGTAGATGTGAATGGAGATGTGGATGTAGGCATGTAGATGTAGATGTATGGAGGTGAATGTGAATGTGGATGTGGATGTATGCATAGAGATGTAGACGTATGCATGTAGATGTGAATGTACGCATATAGATGTGGATGT
The DNA here is from genome assembly GCF_041138505.1 of Cibotium barometz. Classification (NCBI taxonomy): domain Eukaryota; kingdom Viridiplantae; phylum Streptophyta; class Polypodiopsida; order Cyatheales; family Cibotiaceae; genus Cibotium; species Cibotium barometz. Next base: position 29,068,842 of record NC_141096.1, on the reverse strand, counting down.
ATGAATGTGAATATACGATATGCGATGTGAGGGAATCTGAAGTGAGGAGATAGAAATGATGTGATGGGATGAGTATACATATAAATGGAATATGGAATAAGTAATGTAGATTGATGAGGGATAATGTGGAAAAATGAAAGTTAAAATAGAAATTGTGTTGTAAACTGTTTGTAAATACTGTTTGTAAATGCTGTTTGTAAATGATTGTTTTATGTCAAGAATGCTGGGGGGAGCATTTTGACCGTCTTGTGATTAAAGTCGTGATGGTAAGTTGCAACTGCTGACGGGGAGTCAATGAAGGACGTCTCGCGTAGCAAGGTCGGCCGAGGTCTTGACCAGCCTCGGTGCGATTAAAATGGTGAGCTTCCGGTACGGTGGATGAGGGGCCAAGGAAGCGGCCTATGCGTGAAGCGCTAGGTTACCTGCGAAGGATCCTAGAGGGTGCTGACCATACGGTGCTCGGGCTCTGGGTTGCCTAGGATACCCACGCGTGCGTCGAGGAAGATATTGGAACAGAGTTGGAGTTGTTTTCTGAAATCGAGCATGGATCTGGTTGATTGACCTTGCTGGTCTTCAATGGATGAGTCCATGGCTCCTTATATGGATCTGTTGGTTGATCTTGCTGATCTTCAACGAGAGTCCATCTTGTTAAGTGATTATATTGCCAAGTATTATGGGCTAGGAACTATCGAAACGGCTCCTGAGCGTTCTAGTTGCCAATGATGCCATAGATACTCTGATGAAGGAATGATGGAAAATTAAGAATCAATTGGATAAATTGGAAGATGGTGATCAATGATACTATGGTTTTATTAAAGGATTGTTTTAAACTGGTTGAATCTGGTTGAAAAAAGGCAATTTCATATTGGGTGTGTGAGTGGTGTGACTAGTTTTATTTTGCATGAACATCCGGCTAGGGGGCCTTGGAACTCTTTTCCTTGGTACCCGGGACAAAACCTAACCAAATTTTTAATTGGATCCCATCACTACAGTGGTTGGGAGGTTGGCTAACCCATGGGATTGGATGGGGTTAGGCTGGACTGATGGATCCGTAAATCGAGACTCAAACTTTTGTTTTTACGATAGAAAAAAATAAATAAATCCCGGACAGAAACTGTTCTATGGATAGGAATCAACGGCTGTGCCTCTTGAATGGGGAAAAAAGCGTTGATCCCAATGATCCAAGTGCAAGTTTCTTCCTTGAACTGACTAAGTATCTTATAGATGTAATCGGATCATCTCGATCAGAAATGATCTTGACTACGTTAGAGTAAAAAGTTATCCTGGTGGAATTGCCCGTGCTTTTCGGTAAAGGAAGTTTTTCCGGGTTCGGTTTTGGAACAACCGACGGATTAGTCTCTTATCCGGATATCCGTGGGCGAGGCCCCGAGTGTGGGACCCCTGTCCCGCGCGAGAAGCGCTACTTCCGCTGCCAGTACCCCGAATCCGTTGCTCGGTGGGAACAGGGATCTTACACATAAGCTCTCAAAATAAAACACATTCACAAAGCTTTTTTTTTAAGGGAAACCATACCATTGGTTTTAATACTTGATTTATCACTAAATCTATGGATTAATAAAGCTTTCCTCTACATCCATTCCTTATCAAGAAAAAATCACATACAATTTTTCTTTTGAAAACAACACCATACTTAGGTGCGAAAAAGGGTTTTCTCTCCTTTTAAATATTTGTATATGCCATGACAATCTTGGGTACCAACAATAAAGGGGGTATCAATTGTGCAATCTTAATTTCCACAATAAAAAACATCCTTTGGTACTCAATGGTTCCTTTTCATTTGTTGAATACCTATGCATTAAGTACAAAAAATCAGAGAAGCATCATATATGCAATGTAACCTCATTTATGATAGTGACCATAAAAAAACGTTTACGAAGAGATTCTTTTATTATTTCTTTCACCCCTTGTTGGAGGAGGTAGTATTTCATCAAGTTGTATATCATTCCTTATTTAATATTGGAAACTGACATAAACCCCTAGCATGTGTGCTTGTTACTTTTCCTAATGCTAGAGAGCCTCCAATTGATTGTGTAGATGGTTGGGCATTCACTCTCAAAAAAAATAGGACATCAATGCAAGAAGAAAAACTCACGACTGGGGTATCTCAATCTAGATATAAACATCACTTATAGCTTAAAATGTGTCTCCCAAGATAATAGCCCAATGTCTCAGTTGAGATACCAAGAACTACCATGCCAGTAGCCTCGAAAGAGCTCTTGTACCTCGATCACAGTCCATGTCACTAAAAGATGTCACTATCACTACCTAGACATCTTGATTTAGATACTAAGTCCACTCAAATGCACATCGATTCCGCAAAGTATCTCCCTCCTCGACATACACATAGTAGCCCATTTAGATGTACATTCAGCATGTACAGTGATGCCATCTTGATTGCCCACGTATCTTGAAAGCGATATGGGAATGTGATCTCAACCGTTGATATATCTCAATTGAGATCTGATATAAGTCATTCATGTATCTTGAAGATACGGAGATCTGATATAAGTCATTCATGTATCTTGATCGAGGTACTAATATGTGATCTTAGATATAAATTTATATTGATCAAGATACATGGTTCTAATCGGAGAGACATCCATGTATCTCCATTGAGATACACTCAACAAATCTAAGACTTTCATTTTACCGATGGTAAAACCATGCATAATCAGAGCCCTTCATTCTCCAAACCCTAAAAGTTACGCCACGACCTTGATCTAGATTATAAAATCCCTAAGATTTTTTTCCCTCATTCTGTTGTGTCATTTTCACTATTTCACTCTCTCTTCCTTTGTGTTCTCTCTTGGATTGAAGCACAACTAGTGGGCTTTGAATCCAACATTAATGGTGTTTTAGATTCATTAGTGCTAGATTTCTATTTTCTTAGCACTAGTAGTTGAACCTTTCACATTATCCTTTTACATTGCCCCTCCCCCTCCCCCCCTCCCCCCCCCACTTGTGTTAGGCTTAGGTGTAGCACGGAGTAATGCAAGGAGGGCTGCTCTTCTATTGTGGACCTCATCACTCACAGAGATAGCATGAGTTAGCATCTATTCGTAGGAGTCTTAGGGACACGCCAACTACTTTACATATCGTGTCAGGCTTGAAGACGAGGCTCTCATTCCTTCGTAGCCTTCAGGATGAGTGGATAGCACATCATCATATTGCTACATTGCTTGAGATATCATTAGTGTGTGTGAGCCTTGACCTATTAGAGATGGAGTATATTGAGACCTTTTTTGTGATAGATATGGGATATGGCCTGCAGCACGGAAGCCCCTTACTATTTTGTGTTGTTCACATCCTCATATGGTAGCACATATCTATATTCAATGTGTTGTCGCATATCGGAGGATATTGAACAACTGATATATCCCCATCTACTTTGTGACACAATTATACGTAGAGTTTGTTTTAGGAAAGCAGGTTGACTACACCAGCCATCGGCATGGTGATGGTGGTGGTTGAGTTCATCTTCGAGACTAGGAGAGATGGCCTCCACCAACTCTACGTGAAGTTGCTGTAGATCCACCATTTGTACCATTGTCACTTAGCACTTAGGTGGGGATTGATGTGCATAGTACCACTGAGAGCATCCATCATGTGGTGCGTATTTTTTCATGATCGATGCTGACCACCAATGCCGAGGTATTTATACATATTCATTGCTTCCATAGGTTTTTCATAGTGGTATATTTTTCTTTTTACATATTTATATCTAATTTTCATTGCTTCTATAGGTTTTTCATAGTTATAATTTTTCTATTCACATATTTATATCTGCTATTCTATATTTTTAAAGTTAATGGTTTGCCTGATTGTGAGTCCCCCATTTGTGAGAAAGACTCTCCTATATAGGAGTTGCTAGAGGCAAGAGCAAAGATTGACCACTTAGAGAAGCATTGCAGATTGGAAAGGTAGCTTCTACAAAGGCATGTGGGGCGAGAGATATTGACATCCACCTTGTAGGTTTCTTTCTTTATATTCAAAAAGATTTATAATTAAGGTCAAAACTTTAAATTATCTTTTAGTTATACCTAATTATTGAAAATAATCAATGTTTTTGTAAGGTATACTTTCAAAGAAGGCTAGGGCTCATGCAAAAAGTGATAGAGCTAAGGCAGAGTAGCATATAATCATGGAGAGGATTTCTCAATCAAGGCACAACCATTAATCCTCAAATTATGTAAAAGTTTCGCAGGTCTTCTAACTTGGTAGTTCCTTAGCTACCCTTGTATCGAGGGCTTGTTATGGACGTTTTTGGTGACCTCTCACGATGCACCACCATTTCTCTGTGATGCTCATTGCGGTCTATGCCTTGAGGACATAGACGCTACTAGTAGATATGCTCTAGGATGTGGATATTTTTTCTATTTCTCTTACATCATCCATGATCTAGTATGCTTCTTAGCATGTCCATCTTGGTTTGCACAAGTTGATGTGGTCACATACGAAACTCTTAACATTGGCGACCTTCATCCAGGCTTTGCTAGAGTCAATGCTAGGACTGGCATTGTTCCATGGGAACACTCATGGAAACACGGATTATGGAAGGAGGCCGGAAGCAATTAATGTGAGAGAGCGGGATTGTAGCCATGGGAACATAAAGACGCACATAATTTTTCCATATTTTTGTGCCGAAGTGCAATGTAAATCGTTTTAGGCCAATGTGGGTTTTAAATGAGAGTTCTAAGTGTATTAAGCAAGGCTATCTTATGGGGTTGTCCACCCATGTGTGAAAGAGGCCTAGGGTTAGGGTTAGTGACATCTCTATAAAAGAGATGTTAGCTAAAGAAAGAGTACGTTTTTGGCCATTCTCATAAGCTATTGAGTGAAGCTCTTGAGCTCTCAAGCTATGGCAACTCTCTAACACTCTCTCTATTGTACTCTAATGAGCATCAAGCTCCAATGAGTATAGCTCCACTTCTTTCTCTTAATCTATTTTAGCATCATTGAAGTAGATTAATCTATGATTAGTTGAATGCTTCTTTCTTTCTCTTGTGTATGTTGCATGCTTGTAGTGTGTGTGTGTGTAGTCTCCATTGATGCAAGCTCTTGCCCACTTCATTGGCAATGAGTTATTCATGGATAGACTCTCTCTATGAGCTTGTGGGTTTGTGAATATTACATTCTATGCTTGCTTAAGCTTGTGGATTAGTAGATGCACGCTTATGGATTTGCTGGCATTAGAGAAAGCTAAGATTTAATCAATGTTTGAATGGGATTAAGAGATTGCCATGCATTGCTTGTTCTCTTGATTAGTGTAGTGGATTTAAGGGATTGAGAGATTGATTAAGGTGTTGAATGGTTGAATCGTCAAGTGGTAGTTTGTGTATGTGAGCTCTCCCTCATGGGATAAGCCTTCATGCACTAATCGGGTCGAGTCCTCGGATTGACATTGTGTTTCTTAACTCATTTGTTGATCGGTAGTACTCTATGAGCACTATATTGTACGGTAGAGAGAACCGCTCTACAATGGCGCCGCTCTGCGGCGGCGGGGAGCGAGTGCCTACATTAGTTGAGCACCATACACACACTACCACTCCTTGTTAAGCTCCAATCGGTTGCAAAACTATTGGATAGGAGAGTAGGCTTTGGGACTAATTTTGGTACTTATTTAAGACTAATCTATTGTTAAATTCTCTTTATTTGTCTTGCAATTTGAGTGCAATTGGCTAGCTACGCTTCTCACTTGAGGTTAGGACAAGGATTCAACACACGGGAAGGATTGGAGATAGGCGCTAAACCTGCCAATTTCAATTTGTGTGTGAAAGAGAGAGGCCTATTTTTGCATTTCTGAGGTTAATTTTTACAGTTTCAATTTTTTGCATGTTCGTTTTATTTTCTGTTCTTAGCTTAGTTTAGTTTTCTGCATCTTTAATTTTGTGCATTTTAGTTCTCTGTTAAACCTACATTTTAGTTCTCTCCTTAACCTGCACCTATAGAGAAACCGAAATCTGTACACACATGAAGACTGAACATTTCGAATTGGTTGCAAATCTCACAGCTGCACACGCATTGAATTCGCTGCAAATCTCACAACTGCACACGCATTGAGTTCACTGCACATGCACTTCAAAAAAGGAAAAAAAATTAAAATAATAAAAGAAGGCAACTGTGTGTGAACAGCGCACCGCGCAGAGAGACCCACACACCGCACCATAAAGACCGCCACCGCACCAGATAAGGAGGTGCCAAAAAAGAAAATTCATTTTCTGCCGCAAAAAATTGTGGATGCACTCTTAGTTTGCTTGTTACGGTTCTTTTTCCTCCTAGTGGTCCTTTTTCTATTGGAATGTAGGGTCTTGTCCACTAGATTTACCTTTGCATCCCTAGTTCGAGGTGTCTCATCAGTCTGCATTTCAGCATTTCGTGTCTGTGATCTAGTCATGACTCTAAGTGGCACGACATCCTCATTCTCTGATGAAGGTGTGGCGATGGAACTGCAAAGTTGAGTGAGACCATTGGTTGAGAGGTGCCTTCCTCATGTGGTTTCAACAAACAATCCTTTGGAAAGTGTTCTACACAACACCCTAGACAATATCTTTCAATTGGTGAAAACTGTGGTACTATTGTATTGGATTGAGCTGCTTGCCTTGGGCGATGTGGACAATCACGAGCCTAATGGGGTTCTCCGCACTCATAACAGGGGCCCATTAGTATGGCTTCTACTTTCCTTTGCTGCCATTGACCTGAGGGGCTTGGAGTCCTAGGTTGGTAGCCGCCTAGCAACATCAAAGAATTTTGTTCCCCCGGTTGAGGCTCCAGTGCTTAGCTTGGATATGCGGGACTCTCAAAGCGATTTTCCTTGGATGAATATGATGCATATTCCTCCTCCACACAGCTTGAGTTTACCAAGTCTCTATACATATTTGAATTGTCATAGTCAACAAACCTCACAGGAGCACTCCCACGAGCAGGCGGTCGAGCTCCAAGTACAGGTCATGCTTGCTCTTGTGCCATCGGTGGCTTACGTTCAAAATTAGTGTACTGTTGATGCATTTGTGGAGCCACTACACCCCTTTGCTGCTCACGTTCTTGTCTCATTCTTACAATGCGAGTACATTCCTGTTGTGTGGTGTGGGTATAATTCCAAGCACAGGCCTGGCACCACTTCTTTGTGGGTTGGTTTGTGACTAGAGAAGAAAATGTATTACATTCTTCGGTTTTATGGTTACCGCCACATACTCCACAAAGATGAGGACCTGTAGGTAGTACACTCCTCATTCGCTCTGCTGCTGTTGTTGTGGCTACATGGGTGGGCGATAGGTTTGTCAGTCCCAATCTCCTTAGTACTAGGTTAGCTATGTGGTCTGGATTTACTAGTGCACTAGACCCTGAACTTTGGTTATCACCCCACTAATCTCTAGGTTGCACCTCAGGGCCAGTACCATCTTGGAATTTGAAGTTATCTATGAAATCCATAGCATCATGGCAATACTCATTGAAATTTGTATGCTTCTTTACATAGAGATGTGTGTGCAGTGTTGAATTTTTGAGTCCTTTTAAGAAGAGAGAAATTAATCAACTCTGGGTGGTGGGCTTCTCATCTTCTGGGCAACGATTAATGTACTGCTTCATCCTATTTACACAGTCCCTAACACTCTTAGTCTCACCTTGCTTGAAAGAGTAGATGCTTGCTACTGTGTCATCCCCATCAAGGAAAAAGCAGCAATGAATCTCTCTTCCAAAACTCGTAAAAGAAGATTTGTCTGAAGCCTCTAGTGCCTGAAACCAAGCAAGGGCCTTTCCCTCAAGAGTGAGCCCAAACCCTTCAATTTGCGTATGCTTGTTAGTCACTTGCTCAGCTCGAACTGCTTGCCTAAATGCTTCTACATGGTCATATGGATCTCCCGACCCTTCGTACTTCTTTACTTGTTTCTGAAGAGTTGATGGCCTTACTCGTCTTGAATACTCATCATCAAGCCTACGGCCTCTCACTCTCAGTGGTTCCTCTCTTTGGTAAGGTGGTCCATATGCATCCCGAATTGGTGTGGGTCCCCTATTACCTTTCTCACCAACCCCCTCCAAAGATCTTGTTACCCGCATTTCAAGAGGTGCATTTATGGTGGGAGGCCGAGTTGGCTCCCCTACCCTCCGATTGTCATGTGAGAGAAACATTGTTGTGGTGTGATCTATGGTCGCACTTTTGGTGTAGGATAATATCTTGGTGCTAGAGTTGGGCTACTTGCAGTGGTCCACTTTGATGTTGAAGGTCCCTCTCTAGTACTCTCGTAGGGGAGGAGCAACAGTTTCTCCAAGAAAGGCTGTCTCTCCTAGTTTAGCTATATTAGTTGAGAACACTTCCACGTGAGCTCATGAATCTCCTTCCAATCTAAGGTTCAGTATTCATTGGCCCATTTATCAAAACGATTTGGTTCTTGTATCCTGCAACCTTCTTGACTACCACCATAAGTGCTAGAGGAAGATATAGCTCTGGCAATTTAGTTATGGCATAATATCCTTCTAAAGAGTCCTTATAGATATCTTGAAGTGGGTCATCCTGAAAGACCTTTGTCACTGGAATTTGTCGTACAAACTCCCATTAGTTCTCAGCCCCCTGATCCATTTTGCTCTTGCCTTTTCTGTCCCTTTCCAAATTTAGATCTACAAAAAGTAAATCATCTATGGATGGCTTTGAGGACTGGGCATTGGATGGTCCAGGCATGTCCGGCTCAATGAGCCAATCATCTTTAGACTCCCTTGCTCCAGAAGGCTTTGATAAATCTAGGAACTCACTCTTAGAGAGCTCTCCTAATTTGTCTACACTCTCTGGATGATAGGTGACTTCGTAGCGAACACCATCTCCACCCATGTACATGTTACCGTGGTCATTGACTAGAGGTGCTCTATCAAGCTCTGAGAAAAAGTCCGCAATCTTAACGAGATACCATTGTGGATCCCTAAAGATCTGAGCTCCTTGAGCATTCGTGTAGACATATTGAAGTCTCACATTGAGTGGTAACCCCATGGTGTCGGCTTCAAATGGATTAAAAGATCTTGTGGGTGTCCTATTTGGGGCTAAGGGATGACTATTTGACGGCCCTAGATTGTCCATAGACAATGAGCTAGTTGTCCTGGAAAGAGTATCAAATTGGGATTCGGAAAAGGTTTCAACAATATCTGCCAAATTTCCTACCGATTGCGTCCCACTTTCCTGTGTAGGTACTCTAGAAGGTGCCCTAGACCCTATGGTAGTGTCTATATGACGTCCCGACCATAAGTGCATAAGGTCAAATTTTTAGGTTTTTTTTTCCTAAAACTTTTCAAGTTGGCTCAAACTTTGCCAGAACCCGTTTTAAACCCCCTCGAACACATTAGGCCAAAAAAATAGCGTATTTTTCAGGATCAAAAATCACCTAAAATTTACCAGTTTCCCATACTGACACTATGGGAAAATGGTTCCGGGACCAAAATTTTGACGATGGTACATCCCAAGAAGTGCATGAGGAGCATCAACCCCAACCTGGGCCTAGTGTTAAATAAGATGAGGCTAGTACAACCGAGGATAGTTCTGGGGGTTCTGTTTTTGTGGATAAGGTGAACGAGACTCTAGATGCGATTATTGATGCTCATAGAAGTCGCATTGTATCTTTATCTGAGCTACCCAAGAAGCTTCAAGAATACCCAAACCCTCGTGAGGAGAAGATCAATCTAGCTGTACATCAGTAACTCATTAGGGAAGCTCAATCCGAATACTTGAGGGCCCATCTCCACCTATCCCTCGTCGGGGCCCCACCTCTCTTAAGCCAACATTAGAAACCATACCAGAAGTGTCATCAAGTTGGGAAATGAAAAGTGAGCTGATCTCACAAGCTCATTAGCAAGAAGTCTGCACATAGCGAGAAGTCTGCACCAATTGACACCCCATTGAAAGAAGGCATTCTGCCACCACATAGTCTTGCCTTCCCATGCAATGATGAAGTTATTGATGCTAACGAGGATGCCCTCCATGCATAGAAGGTTGACAAAGGAGATGGATATGGGTATCGTGCAAGCTATTTTGTCAGCACCACTGGCTTGTACCTTACCTTTGCTTGATTTGATAAAGCTTTGACCAGAGTTGTGATGGAATGATATTGCCACATGTTTGTCAGAGCAGGTATTGCTACAAAAGGGTCACCATCAATGTGCTATACACCCTGAGACAAAGCATGTTATGCCAGTTCTTATCAACAAAGTAGGAAAATTTTGTGAGGACGATCAGGGAAATGCTACCCTCCCATTAGAAGTGCGAAAAGTAGCTTCAACTGCAATACTTGATAGTAGTGCAGGAGTGGGCATTGTGACAAGGTCCATTTGGGAAAAGTAGGGCAAACCAGCTATTAGGAGTACAAGGATACGCTTGCAGCAGCTAGCAGATAGAGGACATATTGGTCACCACATGTGGGATTGAATATGAGCACACATTTGCAGTAGTGGATTTTGGAAAGCATCCAAACTATGAAGTGATATTGGGTAGACCATTCATGCGATAATTTTAAATGATTCAAGATTGGGGATACAATTATTTGTACCTCCGACATGATTCTATCATCACAAGGGTCAACCTAAAGAATCACTCATATCGTGATGTAACAAGGTCTATAGATGAGTTTGATTTTGCTTCATCTGAGGGCTCAGGAGTTACATTGTCAGATGGGCAAGAAGATCTGTGGATGTGTGGAGCCTCATGTAAGGATTTCAACACTGAGAGACTTAAGGGTAATCGAATTTATCTATGAGATTGAACACACTAAATGGGTCTCCTCTATTGTAGTGGTGCCCAAGAAAAATGGAAAACTTCGAGTATGTGTAAACCTCAAGAAGGTAAATGCAGCTACTGTACGTGATCATTACCCACTTCCAATCACGGATCATGTTTTGGAATGTGTTTCAGGGAAAAAGGCATATAGTTTCTTGGATGGATTCTCCGGTTACAATCAAGTGTCAATTGATCCGAAGGATCAACACAAGATAGCCTTTGCTACTGAAGATGGCATCTTTGCCTATCGTGTTATGCCATTTGGTCTAACAAATGCACCTGCAACCTTTCACTGGTTAATGAGTCATGTATTCAAGGAGTAGCTTAGGCTATTTCTTGAGATCTTCATGGATGATTTATGTGTTCACTCACAAGAGCGTGATGATCATATAGAACACCTTAGACTTGTGTTTCAAAAGTGTCAAGTTTATCGTATATGCTTGAATCCTGACAAGTGGCCATATTGTTTCTTGCAATGGTATTTCAACAGATATGGATAAAATTGATGTCATTGTCTCATTACCTCGGCCTATCAACCCTAAAGGGGTACAAATATTCATGGGACATTGTGGCTATTATCGTGGATTCATCTACATGTACGCTGTCCTAGCTAGACCATTATATGCTCTTCTTGTAAAGTTTAATTGGACTGACGAGTGTGAGGAATCCTTTGAAAAGTTGAAGCAAGCATTAGTGTCTGCACCCATCTTACGGGCACCAGATTGGAACCACATTTTTCATGTCCATATTGATGCTTCAAACTTTGCAATTGGATGTATTTTGGCTCAATCAGGAGAACATAATAAGGATTTCCCAATCTCATATGCTAGTTGAGAGTTGAACAATGCTGAGAAGAATTATACCACAACAGAAAGAGAAGGTTTGTCCATGATATATGTAGTGAAAAAGTTTCGCTATTACCTTTTAGCAAACAAATTTATATTTTTTGTGGACCATCAAGCACTGCTATATTTGGTGAATAAGCCTTGTGCAACTGGAAGGATTGTGAGGTGGTTTTTCATCCTTCTTGAGTTTGATTTTGAAGTGGCAGTCCGAAAAGGAACAACTCATCTTAGGGCAGACCATTTGTCTCGAATCACCTCTGGAGAAGCTCCTATGGGTGTGGATGATGATATGTTAGATTCAACACTTTTCCTTGTAGAGACAGCTCCTAAATGGTCTGAACCCATCTTAGAAATTTTGACAAGTGGGCAGATACAACTAGCGGGTCCTAATGTGGACCTATGGCGATCATTCAAGTTAATCTCAGGGAGATTATATCGTCAGGGTAATGATGGAGTGTTGCGGCTTATACCTAACCCTGACCAATATGAGGAGATCTTGGCATGGGCACATCAGGGTGGAATCCATGCATTAGCTACTACTTGTGTGCGACGTATAACTCAGGATGGGCAATGGTGGCCTACCATGCATGCGGATGCTGAAAAATTTATTCGTAATTGTGCTTCATGTCATATTTAACAACCAATTCATAATGTCACATTATTCCAAATTTCAACTACACCAAGTTGGAGTAAGTATATTGTGGACTATCTTCAGCATGGTCATACTGATCGAACAATTCCTAAATATCAAAAGCATGCTATTGAAGTTGAAGCGGCCAACTATATGCTGATAGAGGGCCAACTCTACAAGAGGGGAAAGGATGGCAACTTACGCATGTGTGTATGTGAAGCTGACTACTTGAAAATCTTGACTCATACACATACAAGTGTTGGGGGTGGACACTTTTCGGGCAATACCACAGCTAAGTTGATTAGGTGGTCTGGGTTTTGGTGGCCAACCTTACAAATGGAGGCCGAAGAATATGTAAAATGTTGTGACGATTGTCAAAGGGCCAAACCTCCCATCACAAACGACAATATGCCATTGCGGCCTATGTTAAGCACACGTGCTTTTGCCAAATGGGGTATTGATTTTTTCGGTCCCATTAAACCTCCAGCTCGTCACACGCATGCCGAATATATTATAGTCGCAACTGACTATTTGACCAAATGGGTAGAGGCAAAGGCTACAGTCAAAAATGATGCCAAAATCACAGCCAAGTTCTTATATGAGTACATGTTTACACGCTATGGCTTACCTATTGAAATCGTTAGTGATCAAGGTGTGCACTTTGTGAATGAGGTCATAGAGTTTTTACTTCAAGAGTGGCCACCAATTTTTTTTAGAGGATTTAGTAAAAAACAATTGAATTATCAAGTGAATTCAATGTTTTTGGCTCTAGGGAGGAGGAGTAGAGTAACAGTGCATAAACGCTATTAAGCTTTTACAAAGGGGGAGGCTTCTATTTATAGGAAAAAGTGAGCCTCAAACCAAGCAAATTGATTTTAGAATTTTCCAGATCAGTTTGGACAATTTTTGACTTTTGTTGGATCAGTTCAGCTTACTTTTTGGAACAAGACTTGAATTAGGAGAGAGGAGAGATGAAATATCTCATTTTATTGAAGGACATTTCTTCCATTCTGGAACTTCCTATATCTTGGGCTTGACCCTGATATCTTTTAGGCAGTGGAAGGTTGGAATCACCTTCTGGAATTAAAAAGCTTTTGAAAGGTGATGGTGCTGGCTTCAATGGGACTTTGACATCAAAGGCCTTGGTGAAATCCTTCGCCATCCGCACTACTTCAGCCATGGAAATGGGCTTGATATTCTTCACCAGGATATTCAAAGGTTCATTCAGTCCTCGAATGAACCTGGCCATCAGCTGTTCTTCATCTAGCCGTGGCAAGAATTTGAGGAGGAGAGCGAACACTTGGTGATATAATTCAATAGTTATGATCCCCTGGGTAAACTCTAAAAATTCGTTCATCTTTGTTTCCAAAAAGCCGGGAGGACAGAACCTCGTCCTTAGGTAATTTTTGAGATCATTCCATGTCTGGGTATTCTGATCTAGATGGTTTGTCTCGCAATGATTTCTCCATGCCACTCTGGCTGTTTCTACTATCTTCAGTCTTGCAAGAGCCATTTGGTCTTCTCATTGTGCCCCGTGACATCAAAGTACTCTTCCATTGCTTCCATCCACTTTTCCACCACAGCCTCACCCAAGTTTTTTCCTTCACCCTTGAAAGGTCCAGACTGCGATCTATGAAGAGTTTTACAAACATCCAAGTCAAGCTCTTCCTCGTCGAGTTGGGGGTTATCATTTCTACCACGACGACCTCGATCCATGCTCATATCAATCCGAAAATTCTTGTTAAGTCCCTTTATTTATGATTCAAATTCGATTTTAGATTCAACTAATACTGGGGTTCTTTAGATTGGTTAGTTCCTCACAGAATCATGGGATAAAGATAATCATATAGAACTCATTATCAGATAACAATTCATTCAGAACATCTCATTCATATCTTTAACACAGTAATGGTCCATTAGACCAAAATTTCTATCTGAACAGTCCTCTATGGGGATTTCAATTATACAGATTTTTTTATTTGTCATCCCTTAACTTGATCCACTAGGTCAAGTGTTAACAGTAGCAATTTGTCAGCACAAAATCCACTAATCTCATAGTGATTTGCTAAAGTCATTATCATCATTCCAGTTATGAACATCATCATAGGGACTCTTCCCATTCATCCTCATTGTGGTTTTGTTCAGCTTATTACATTTCAACCAAAATTCAGGAATCATCATTTTTCAATTAGAATCCAAATCAACTCATCAATTCTCAACCAGAATTTTTAAATCATATCAACCACATTCCAATTCAGCATCTCGATAGCACTTTTGCTTATAATTTCAAGATCTTAGATTTACTCGTATGTACTGCCAGTAAAGAGATGTAGTTATACTCTCGGTATATAGGGGTAGTCATGATCCTTGGAATTATAAGGTAAATACCATCATGTCTAGGTCTAAGCAAGTTAAGGATTCCATATAATTGCGGTACTTCCATCTGAAGACCCAATTACCAATTTATGAATTTCAGTCTGAATAACAATTTGTATGAATTTATCACACAATTTCAACCTTTTACTACTACTTCATCAATTTTTGACATTTTTGGCTTCTCAATTGATCTAGTTTAGCCAAATTTGCTATGATACCAGCTGTAGGGTCCCTGTCTCCACCACTATGCAACGAATTCAGAGCCGCTAACAGCGGAAGTAGCACTTATTGCGCGGGCCAGGGTCCCTCACTCGGGGCCTCGTCTAGAGATATCCGGATAAGAGACTAATCCATCGGTTTTTCCAAAACCGACAAACTCGAAAAAACTTCCCATTGCTCGGAAAGCACGGGTGATTCCTCCAGGATAAATTTTCTCTACCGTAGTCAAAAAGTCTTAACTAACTAAACTGATCTAACCGAACCTGTAAGTCGCATAGTCAGATCAGGGAAAGATTGCACTTGGATCATAGAGACCAACGCTTTTTTCCTCATTGAGAGGCACAGCCATTGATTCTTTTCCATATAACAATTTTTGTCCAAGATTTACTTCATCTATCGTACCATAACAGAATTGAGGTCTTAATTTAATTTAGGGATCCATCAGTCCAGCCTAGCCCCATCTAGTCCCATGGGTTAGCCAACCGCGCCCCCAACCAACCGCCTAACCACTGTAGTGATGGGATCCAATTAAGAATTTGGTTAGGTTTTGTCCCGGGTACTAGGGAAAAGAGTTCCTAGGCCCCCTAGCCGGATATTGATGCAGACTTAAAACTAGTCACACCACTTACACACCCAATATGAAATTGCCTTTTTCACAGAATCAGCTATCTTTAAAACAATCATTTAATAAAACCATAGTATCACTAGTCATAATCCTCAAAATCTCTGGTTGAGTCTTTATTTCCAATCATTCTTTTATCGGTATATCTATGGAATCATAGATTAGGCAACCAGAACGCTCACCAGTTGTCCACTCAGGGGCCTTTTTTTAATAGTTCCTAGCTCATAGTAACCAACAATATATTCACATATCAAAAATAGAATCTCCGTTTCCAACGGATCCATATAAAAGAGCCATGGTTTCATCCATTGAGGACCAACAAGGTCAATCAACTAGATCCATGCCGAATTCAGAAAACAACTCTCACTCATTGTTCCAATATCTTCCACAACGCACGTGTGGGTATCTTTGGTGACCTAGAGCCCAAGCACCGTATGGTGAGCACCCTCTAGGATCCTTTCGCAAGTCAGCTATCGCTTCACTCATAGGCCGCTTCCTTGGTCCCTCATCCACCGTACCAAAAGCTCATCATTTTAATCGAACCGAGGGTGGTCAAGACCTCGGTCAACCTTGCTACGCGAGACATCCTCCATTGACTCTCCGTCAGCTGTTGCAACTTGATCAGATTAGGTCTCCACCATCTCATTCACAAGACGGTCAAAATGCTTCCCCAACATTCTTGACACAAAACAGTCATTAAAAAAAAACAAGTTATAAATACAGTTTCTATAGCGAACTCTCGTCTTTCCACATTGTTCCACATCATTTCTCATTTATTTCATCTGTATTCCCTTTCTCATCACATCATAATCATTTACATCACAATTCACATGACACCACATCAATTCTCATCCATCACATTCAATTACATCACATCCATTTACACCCATCATATCTCATTCATTCATATCCATCACATTCGTTCATTCATACCACCACATACATTCTATCCACATTATATCACATCACTTCTGTCCACACCATACACATCCATCCAATCGTTCACATGTACGACTACCCACATCTATTCATACATTTATATCTATCACTTCACATCCACATATATTCATGTCACATCACCTCATTTTTCATCACATCACATTCCTTCGCATATACACAAACACATACACATCCACATCACATTCTTTTACATACATTCACATCCATTCTTTCACATACATCCACTCACATCCCATATCATTCATTTACATCCTGATTCACATGACATCACCTCACGTCTCTTCACCCCTATTCACATCACATCCATCCATCCATTCATGCACATCTTTCTGATTCACATCACACATCTCATCACATCTATTCACCTCACATCTCATCACCTCTATTCTCGTCACATCTATCCATCCCTTCATTCACATCTATCTGATTCACATCACACATCTCATCACATCTATTTACCTCACATCTCATCACCTCTATTCACATCACATCTATGCATCCCTTCATTCACATCTATCTGATTCACATCACATGTCTTCACATCTATTTACCTCATATCTCATCACCTCTATTCACATCACCTCTATTCACATCACATCTATTCATCCCTTCATTCACATCTATCTGATTCTCATCACACATCTCTTCACATCTATTTACCTCACATCTCATCACCTCTATTCACATCACATCTATTTACCTCACATCTCATCACCTCTATTCACATCACATCTATTCATCCCTTCATTCACATCTATCTGATTCACATCACACATCTCATCACTTCTATTTACCTCACATCTCATCACCTCTATTCACATCACAGATCTATTCATCCCTTCATTCACATCTATCTCATTCTCATCACACATCTCTTCACATCTATTTACCTCACATCTCATCACCTCTATTCACATCACATCTATTCATCCCTTCATTCACATCTATCTGATTCACATTACACATCTTATCACTTCTATTTACCTCACATCTTTTTTTCTTCCTGAATTGTCTTTCTTGAAAAGGGGGTGATATTTCAAATACTAGTTTACAGAATTTCATTCATTGAATATTCACTTAACTGATTTCTAAATACGAATTTCGATGAGGAATAAATTAATCATTTATCTAAATATTTCGACTTCGATAGATTTGCTGAATTTTCTCTTTACAAACCGAGTGATTATGAAACGATAGAATTTTCTCTCTCAGCGTATTTACTTATTCATTTATCAAATATTGATGGAAATTAAACATAGAATTAAAGAAAATCTAATTTTGATAGAAAAATTCTTTATGCATCTATTTATGCATAAAATCAATTTAATAGGAATAACACTTTTTAAAATAAAAAGATTTTCAATATGCATCTTTCTATGCATAGAAATCGAATCTGATGAAAATGACACTTTTATAATAAAAATATTTCTATTATGCATCTTTCTATGCATAGAATTTGAATCTGATGAAAATGACACTTTTACAATAAAAATATTTCTATTATGCATCTTTCCATGCATAGAATTTGAATCTAATGAAAATAACACTTTTATAATAAAAAATATCCAATATGCATCTTTCTCTGCATAGAAATTGAATCTAATGAAAATAATACTTTTATAATAAAAAATATCCAATATGCATCTTTCTATGCATAGAAATTGAATCTTATGAAAATAACACTTTTATAATAAAGAAATATCCAATATGCATCTTTCTCTGCATAGAAATTGAATCTAATGAAAATAATACTTTTATAATAAAAAATATCCAATATGCATCTTTCTATGCATAGAAATTGAATCTAATGAAAATAACACTTTTATAATAAAGAAATATCCAATATGCATCTTTCTATGCATAGAAATTGAATCTAATGAAAATAACACATAAGAAAATATCCAATATGCATTTTTCTATGCATAAAAATTGAATCTAATGAAAATAACAGATAAGAAAATATCCAATATATATCTTTTTATGCATAGAAACTGAATCTAATGAAAATAACACTTTTATAATAAAAGAAAATCCTTTTATGCATCTATTTATGCATAAAATAGGAATAACACTTTTAAAATAAAAAGAATTTCTTTTAGAATGCTCAAACAGTGGGGATTATTCTTTTTTGAATAACATAAAGATAAAACTTATTTCCACAAAATTTAAGAAAATTTTACCATAACCTCCTTTGTATGGCTGACCATTTCTCAATTTTTACATTCTAAATTTACTTTTAAAATTTATCCTAAGATGAAATAAAGCATTCTAATCTAATCAAATTTTCACTTCTAAAGAATAACCAATAGGAAAAGTTTAACTCAATTTATTTGTTACTCATTTTAGGATAAAGAAAGGCTAAAATTCTAAATGAAGAGAAGGGTGAAGCCTTTTCATCAAGGCTTATAATCCATAATCACATTAAAAAGCAAAGAATTTAGAAAATCGTAGATTAGAATTAGAAAAAAGTGGAATTATTAACTTACATAGAGTTTTGTGAGCTTTCCTTTGGCTTGAGGGATTGAGGGTTCTACTCTTGTTTGGATCAAGAGTGGCCACCAATTCTTTGTAGAGGATTTAGTAAAAAACAATTGAATTATCAAGTGAATTCAATGTTTTTGGCTCTGGGGAGGAGGAGTTACTGAGATGTTAGAATATTAAGGCAGGTTTTCAGGTGAAAAAGAGCATCTTGATATAATGGCTTTGATGACACTGGATGTAAAGGATGTAACTAGTCACATGTATATTGGAAAAATTGGAAGGCCTTGTTATGCCTACATGTGAATGGTTCAAAGGATTTTGAGAGAGAAGTCAGTGAGTAAAGGAACAAACACTTGGTATGCAATTTTGTGCAATCATCAGGATGAATTCAAGGATGTATTGAGGTGAATCGACACATGAATTTGTCATTGGAAATAGTGACGATCAATACTCCTTGGGAAATTTTGTGTGTGAGTTTTCTTGTTAGATTTGACATTCACTCTCACAGCTAGAAGTTTCGTACTTTCCTGGCTATACCGCACACTTCACGACAACGTTCTATTCCTTCTTTTCAAGGCCAAGGGTTTCCCGGTTGGAAAGCAAAGATGCTGTTAATTCTTGAAGGCGATGAGCTCTCAGATGTTGTTATTGGCAATTCTCTATGTCCGTCTCAGCCTATTATTCCGAATTCTGACAACGTTCTTAGGCCCTGTTTTTGATGCATGGCGTCTTGCTTATATGGATCGGTAGAGGCGTGATAAAGCAGCTCGTCGGTATATTCTTTCTGCTCTTAGTGATTCTCTCATGCTTGATGTGTATGACTTTCCTACTTCCCATGACGTATGGGAGTATGTTATAGCAAATTTTCAGAAAAAGTCTGTTACAGAAACACTTTATTTGAGAGGTTTGCTTTCAAAGTTACAGTATGAAGTTGGTACTGCTATGACGGGACATATTGATTCTTTCAAATCTATTATTAATCAACTTGCTGCTGCGGGTGATCCTGTTCCACGAAAGCAACTTATTACAATTCTTCTTGATACGATAAAGGATCCGTCTTATGACAACATTGTTACCATTCTTTCTAACAAGGACGGCCTTGATTTTGACCAAACTTGCATATCTTTGATTGAGTATTCTCAACGTCAACAACGACGTAGCGTTGGTCATGATGCAGTTATGTTTTCACAACAAGAGGAACCTGAGTCACAAATTTATAGAATCCCCAATTGTTCATTCAAGTATTTCTCCATGTCTTCATAAATGCATTCCTTTGTGCATTGGTATGCCCTCATGCCATCATATATAACTGGATGCTTCTAACTTGCCCATGAGCTCTGAGTAACAGCAAAAACATCATCCTCCATACTCATATACAAAAACTCCTAGATCTGGCTCAGCCTCAGCTCGTCTTATTGAACCTCATTTACAATATGAACATATGTACATGGCATCATATAATGACTCGTCATGGCACTTAACCCCATGCATCTGGATGTGTATTTGATGGCCTCACATGCACGGTTTCACATCATAGACGTGCCATGGCATGACATCCACTGTGAGATCCCTGTTCCCACCGAGCAACGGACTCGGGGTACTAGCAGCGGAAGTAGCACTTCTCGCGCGGGACAGGGGTCCCACACTCGGGGCCTCGCCCACGGATATCCGGACAAGAGACTAATCCGTCGGTTTGTCCAAAACCGAAACCGAAAAAACTTCCTTTACCCGGAAAGCACGGGCGATTCCACCAGGATAACTCTTTACTCTAACGTAGTCAAGATCATTACTGATCAAACTGATCTGACTGCACCTTTAACGGTACTTGGTCAAATCAAGGAAGAACTTGCACTTGGATCATTGGGATCAACGCTTTTTTCCCCATCAAGAGGCACAGCCGTTGATTCCTATCCATAGAACAATTTCTATCCGGGATTTACTTCATCTATCGTAATAATAGAAATTAAATCTCGATTTACGGATCCATCAGTCCAGCCTAACCCCATCCGATCCCATGGGTTAGCCAACCGCCCAACCACTGTAGTGATGGGATCCAATTTTGGAATTTGGTTAGGTTTTGTCCCGGGTACCAAGGAAAAGAGTTCCAAGGCCCCCTAGCCGGAAGTTCATGCAAACATAGAACTAGCCACACCACTTACACACCCAATATGAAATTGTCTTTTTCTTAGCATCAACTAACTTTAAAACAATCCTTTAATGAAACCATAGTACCACTGATCATAATCTTCCAATTTATCCAGTTGATTCATAATTTCCCATCATTCCTTCATCAGAGTATCTATGGCATCATTGGCAACTAGAACGCTCACCACCTGTCCACACAGGGGCCTTTTCAATAGTTCCTAGCCCATAATACTCGGCAATATAATCACTTATAAAAATCAAGATGGACTCTCGTTGAAGATCAGCAAGATCAACCAACAGATCCATATAAAGAGCCATGGACTCATCCATTGAAGACCAGCAAGGTCAATCAACCAGGTCCATGCCCGGTTTCACAAAACAACTCTTACTCCTTGTTCCAATATCTTCCTCGACGCACGCGTGGGTATCCTGGGCGACCCAGAGCCCGAGCACCGTATGGTCAGCACCCTCTAGGATCCTTCGCAGGTGACCTAGCGCTTCACTCATAGGCCGCTTCCTTGGTCCCTCATCCACCGTACCGGAAGCTCACCATTTAAATCGAACCGAGGCTGGTCAAGACCTCAGTCGACCTTGCTACGCGAGACGTCCTCCATTGACTCTCCGTCAGCAGTTGCAACTTTAACAGTTAGGTCTTCATGACCTTAATCTACAAGATGGTCAAAATGCTTCCCCAGCATTCTTGACATAAAACAGTCATTTACAAACAGTCACAAAATACAGTTTCTAAATCAAACTCTCGTCTTTCCACATTATCCCTCCTTAGTCCACATTACTTATTCCACATTCCATTCAATGTGTACTCATTCTCATCCATTTCCTCATATCGACGACACATTAATTCACATTCACATTCATACATCCACATTTACATGGATACATCCATTTTCACATCCTCATTTATACATCCACATCCCATATCCACATTCATACATACACATCCATATCCACATCCATACATCCACATTCACATCCACATTCACATCCTCATTTATACATCCACATCCACATCCATATTCACATCCATACATCCACATCTACATGCATACCTCCATTTTCACATCCTCATTTATACATCCACATCCCTTATCTACATTCATACATACACATCCATATCCACATCCATACATCCACATCCACATCCACATTCATATTCACATCCATATATCCACATCTACATGCATACATCCATTATCACGTCCTCATTCATACATCCACATCCACATACATACATACATCCACATCCACATACATACATACATCCACATCCACATTCCCATTCACATCTATACATCCACATCTACATCCACATACATATATACATCCACATCCACATTCCCATTCACATCTATACATCCACATCTACATCCACATTCATATACATCCACATCCACATTCCCATTCACATCTATACATTCACATCTACATCCACATACATACATACATCCACATCCACATTCCCATTCACATCTATACATCCACATCTACATCCACATTCATATACATCCACATCCACATTTCCATTCACATCTATACATTCACATCTACATCCACATACATACATACATCCACATCCACATTCCCATTCACATCTATACATCCACATCTACATCCACATTCACATCTATGCATATACATCTTCATGCATACATCCATTTTCACATTCATACATCCACTTTCACATTCATACATCCATACTCCCATCTCCACATCCACACATCCACATACATACATCCATTTCCACATTCCCATTCATGTAACCCCATATGTCTTCACATCTAATCTTTTACATCACATCCATTCTCGCCCTATCACAACCCATATACATCCTATTCTATCACATACACTTCTTACCTCATCTCATACACATCTTATCACATCCTATCACTTTCCATACGCATCTTATCAATTCTTATCACATCTCATAAACCTCTTATCACATCTTATCACATTTCATATCTTTTTTTTTTTTTTAAAAGAGAATTCTTATATTTGATATAAGATTTCTCTACACATTTATTTATACATAAATTCCATTTAAGGAGACTAACACTTTCGAAATTAAAATCAATCTTTTATGCATCTTCTTATGCATAATTTCAGTTTGGTAGGAAATTACACTTTTAGAATAAAAGAATTTCTCTTATGCATCTAAGTTAAGCATAAAATCCATTTATGAGAAAAATCACACTTTTAGTATAAAAAGAATATCTTTTATGCATACCTATATGCATGAAATCCAATATGATAAAAGTAACACTCTTACAATAAAATAATCAACTTTTATGCATACCTCTATGCATGAAATTCAATTATGATATAAGTCACACTTTTATAATAAAATAATCAACTCTTATGCATACTTCTATGCATGAAAATTAAAAATGATAAAAGTAACACTTTTGATATAAAAATTTATCATTATGCATACTCTTATGCATGAAAATAGAAATGATAAAAGTAACACTTTTGATATAAAAATTTATCATTATGCATATTCCTATGCATGAAAATAAAAATGATAAAAGTAACACTTTTGATATAAAAATTTATCATTATGCATATTCCTATGCATGAAAATAGAAATGATAAAAGTAACACTTTTGATATAAAAATTTATCATTATGCATATTCCTATGCATGAAAATAGAAATGATAAAAGTAACACTTTTGATATAAAAATTTATCATTATGCATACTCTTATGCATGAAAATAGAAATGATAAAAGTAACACTTTTGATATAAAAATTTATCATTATGCATATTCCTATGCATGAAAATAAAAATGATAAAAGTAACACTTTTGATATAAAAATTTATCATTATGCATATTCCTATGCATGAAAATAGAAATGATAAAAGTAACACTTTTGATATAAAAATTTATCATTATGCATATTCCTATGCATGAAAATAAAAATGATAAAAGTAACACTTTTGATATAAAAATTTATCATTATGCATACTCTTATGCATGAAATAAAAATGGTAAAAATAACACTTTTGATATAAAAATTTATCCATTATGCATACTTCTATGCATGAAATAAAAATGGTAAAAATAACACTTTTGATATAAAAATTTATCCATTATGCATACTTCTATGCATGAAATAAAAATGGTAAAAATAACACTTTTGATATAAAAACTTATCCTTTATGCATGATATTAAAATTCAATTTCTCCATGATTGTAATGAAATTCTTTCAATTAATCTAGGATGATAATTCCTAGAATATGGTAGGAAGTCCTCTTTTTATGCTTTGAATGAGATTATTTTATGCATAATTTTTATAAAACATTTGCCATAGCTCCGCTGCTATGACTGATAAATCTCAATTTTTCTAAGGGATAATGCTTATCATTAAGGAAATAATTAAAATAATCTCTAATTGGATTATTAATCCATAATGGATTGAATCATTAATATACATAAACTAAAAGTATAGAAAAAAGCCATTAATTTGGCCTCAAGCATAGCTTAATCTTGGGTTAAGGAAAAGCTTTATGAAAAGCTTGATTTGGATTGAGAATGGGTCATGAGTATGACCATTTCTTGAGTGAGAGAGAGAATTTACATAAAAATCATTAGAATTTAAACATAAATGAAAATTAACTTCAATAGCATTATGTAACTCTTCACTACTATTCAAACTTCAATAGCATTTAAAAAAAAACCATACCAATTAAACTTCTCAAGCTTGAGAGGGGTTGAGAAGAGAGAAACATTGAGAAATTATAGAAAGATCAATATTCACTAATTACCTTACAACTTGCTTGATTCTTTGTTCACGGTAGAGGCCCCCAACCAATCAATTGGTTAAGTATGTTGATGGAGCCACTAATGGGGATTGAAGAAAGAGGGAAGCTCCAAAAACTAGTGAATTATTAAATGAATTCACAGTTCTTGGCTTAGGTGGAGTAGAGTAACGATGCATAAACACTATATATTTTTCAACAAGGGGGAGGCTTCTATTTATAGGAAAAATTGAGCTCCTAACCAAACAAACTGATTCTAGAATTTTCTAAATCAGTTTGGTCAATATTTGACCATTTTTAGGTCAGTTAAGCTAACTTTTTGGAACTAGACTTAAATGAGGAGAGAGGAGAGATGAAATATCTCAATTTTTATGAGTTTAAAACTCATTCAAGCATGTGAAATATGCACCTCCTTTAAAGAACTCTCTTTCCTTACATATGTGTCATAATGGAATCATTTTAATATTGCTCATAGTTTTTTACTAATAAACCTTGTACATTTTCAACTCTTCATCTTATGTGAAATATGCACATCCTTTAAAGAACTCCCCTTCCTTACACATGTGTCATAATGGAATCATTTTAATATTGCTCATAGTTTTTTACTAATAAACCTTGTACATTTTCAACTCTTCATCTTATGTGAGCATTTAAGGGACTCCCCTTCCTTACATATGTCTCATAATAAAATCATTATTCCCAAAATATCTCATATTTTTAATATTGCTCATAGTTTTTTACTAATAAACCTTGTACATTTTCAACTCTTCACCTTATGTGAGCATTTACTCATTTTTGGGTATCTTCTTTTTTACAAATTGGATTTATCTACTCCCTACACATGGATTGATGCTATTGGCCCATAGGAACCTTAATTGGACCATAGTCTAAAGATTTCTGAAAATCTAGACCCTTAGACTAAGGTTCTTTATACCTATTTCCAATTAATTCCAATTGCACATTGGAAAATTCTTTTTGAATTTCTGTTTCAGGGGAACTCATCTGAATTATAAGAGATATTTTTCTATCCAAAAATATTCAAAATCTGAATATTCTCTCTCTAGAATATTTTCTCTCTCTAGGCTAAAATAGTTAGAAACAAGGTCTTTATATTTCTGAAGAGGGGTTGATTACAGGGGAAGATACTAGACATCAAAAAGGGGGTGGGGGAGGAATCTTACATCCACCCCCTCTAAACCTGCACATCCTCTGGTATGTGCCAAATCATCATCAAGGTCCACATATAACTGGATGTCGTCTTCATCTTCTGCAGTTCCAGGAAGATTATCCTCTTCCTCTTCAATCATATCCATACTACCACTGTCAAGCTTCTCATCCTGAATCTCTTGTGAATCAAAAGGATCACCATCATGCCTTCTTTTAAATATCTTGATTCTTTTGCCAGCCACAAGATTCTTTACTTCTGTTCCATCAAGCTCACACAGAGTATACGTGGCATTTCCATGCACATGCTTGACAATGTAAGGGCCAAACCATCTTTTTGCAAATTTTCTTTGAACAGTGAATTGGTTGTCAAGGCTACTATCATACATTAGAACCCAATCACCTTCTTCAATAGGTTTTGGCCGGAGTCTGTGTCTACTATCAAATCTTTCTTTATTTTTCAGCCTTGCATCTTTCAAGCGAGCTTTAGCAAGCTCTACATCTTCAGGCCTCCTCTCCAACTGTCTTATTCGCAATGCAAGGAGGTCATCTCTGCTCAATCCTTCCACCCAGGGCAATACATTCCAAGTTAGAATTACTTCTTCAACTGGCATCACTGGCTTCTGACCATACATTAATTCTGCAGGCATGTATCCTGTCACTGAGCTATGAGTTGTACGGTCAGCCCACAAGGCATATGGTAGCAGCTTTGGCCACTCTCTCATCCTTTCTCTGCATGCCTTAGCCAAAGCTTTAATGATTGGAGGATGTCCTCGCTCACTTTTCCCATTGCCCTCAGGATTGTAAGCACATGTTAGGGACAGTTTGATACCAATTGTAGAGAAGAATTCCCTTGCTTCTTCAACATCTAGCTCACCCCTATCAGCTGTTATTTTCCCAACACAACCATATCGGCAGATCACATCTTCCAAGAGAAATTTGCATACTGTTTCCGTACTCTTTGTTCTAAGAGCACGCCCTTCTACCTGATTTGTCAAATCTTCTCTTGCAAGTACAATGTACCGCATCTGCCAAATTCCAAAAGGCATTGTAACTAGATCCACTACCCATTTGTAGTGCATGGCAGGTGGGTAGGTTGGTTGTAAGCCATCACGATGCCGCACATTTGAGTACATTTGACATACCATGCATGTTTCCACATATTGGGAAATATCCTTGTACATTCCTTTCCACCAATATTTTTCCTTTATTTTGGTAAAGGTGGCCCACACACTTTTATGTCCAGCCCAGAGACTCTCATGGAATTCTTTCACAAGCTTTCCTTGAGTCTCTTTATCACATATGACTCTCTGTGGCATAGCATTCCTCTGCTTAGGATGCTTCCAGAGATACCCATCCTTTAGGAAATAACCATATGCTTTTCTGCGGATCCTCTTAAATTCTGAGTCAGACCAATTTTCTTGCCTTGTCAGAGTACTCAAATATTGACCAATAAGCAACCAATCTCCTTCATATATTTCCTCAATAAAAGACTCAAGTGCATTTGATAGGCAAATATGATCCCCTTTTGCATATGCTGTAGTATAGAACTTTGTACCCACATCATCAATGTCACTAATCATCTCTTTCTCATCTTCATACCTGGCTCTTGATAGCATATCTGCAACTGGATTATCTTTTCCCGCAATATGCTCAAACTCAGGATTTAGTGACTTGATATAAGCAATCCACCTAAGCATAGCAATATCTGGAGTGGTACAACTTGCTATCATCCCAAGAAGTGGCAAGCAATCAGTTTCCACAAGTACAGATGCCCCAATAAGATATTCTTTTTCACATTTTAGAGCAGTGACTATCCCCCATAATTCTCTCTTGATCTGTGGATACTTTCGTTGCCGAAAGCTTAATACCTTTGCTCCAAATCTAATTACATACCTATGATCATCCTCATCATCTTGCCCTACTGCCCATCCTATCCCAGTAGGACTAGTATCAACTGTAACAATCACAGGCCTGCCACACTCATAATCTGCCTTTCTCAATGTGGGTGATGATTGGAGCAAATATTTCAGCTTCCGCATAGCTTTAATATGTACTGCACTCCACAGAAATTTTTGATTTTTTCTCAAAAGTTGATAAAGAGGATCTGCTACATGTGCATAATGTGGGATCCAAATAACATAAAAGACACATGCTCCAAGAAATCTCCTCAGCTCTGTAACATTAATGCATGTCTCTTTCATTCTTTGTATTGCATCTATTTTGGCTGGACAAGGTCGGCATCCACTAGTACTACAAAGATGTCCCACTATTAGCACTTCACCAACTCCAAACACTGATTTCAGCCCAGATAAAGTAAGATTCACCTCTTCAAGCCTGGATAGAATCATGTCACAATCCTTTATATGATTTGCCACAAACTTGCGGCACCCCTTTGAATCCAAATCCCCATCTTTGTCTTTCTCATCACAGCCCTTTATTGGCACATCATCCAAAAATGGCATAGTTTTTTGTGGTATGAAGTCTCGTAAGACTTTATTCATTCCATTCATCATATGTGCCACTGAGTTAGTGGCTCCCTGTGGTAAGGTACACATCCTTACTAATCCCAAAGGAGTTCTCATTGTGGTCAAGTCCCTGCTTTGTATATCCAGCTGGAACTGATCATATCCCGAATACAGATCACCCATAGAGTATATAGCTTTCCCTGCAAATGCTTCTGCAAACTCATCCACAATTGGACCTGCTCCCACATTCCTGATTGTGACTTTGTTTACAGGTTGCATGTCTTGAATAAAGTGCAATGTCCCATTTTTCTTTGGTACAGTAAACCATCTGTTAGAATATGGGGCACATGAAGGCTCCAAGATTCCCATCCTGATCTTTTCCTTTAGTAATTCCATCAACTTTGGCAAGAGAGCCTTTGGTACTGGAATTGGCCGCAGGTTCCAGGGCACATGTGGAACAGTAAAGATCACCATTGGTGCTGTTACACTTGGATCAACACAACCTATCTCATGCGGCTGAAAGGCAAAAGCTTTCCCATGTTTTACAAGCATCTCCTCAAAGCATTCCCTTTCAACTGGCAACAGAAAATCCTTCTCACCAATCTTCAGCTCTTTCAGAGTTTCTTGAGTAAATTTATGCCCAATTTTCTTCGGATCTCTAAGATTTGGCTGCATAGAAGCTTCATCTATCTTCTCCTTGCTCCCCGGTGGCAAGGGCAAGGCAACTGGTTTCACCTTCTTTGCAACCGTTTTGTACTTTGTATCAACATGAGCATCCATCTCACAATTCATGTTTTTACATTCCACCCCCTCAAATTCCTGGATTATATCATACATCTCCACAGATGACACTTTTATCATTTCATTTCCACCCTGTAAGCATGCTCTTCCCATATCAAAAAGCACATCCATAGTATCTATAAATGACACCTCATCAAGCACCCCTGAAATAAACTCATTCTTCTCCAAAAGATCACACTGCTCAAAACTTTTTTGTTCATTTTGTATATGTTTTTGCATGCCACGCTTCAAATCCTTGCTTTTTACAAAAACCAGTGACCCATAGCTGGAGAATCCCTGAAAATTTGCTGAAAAACTATTTACATTGATTGAGTCCTGCGAGAACTCATTTTCCCTTGTACCATTGGAATTCCGCTTTACAATGGCACCTGGCCAAAATCCCTCATCTCCCTGTAATTCATAAACTCTCTATTTATCTTTGGGAGTGACTGTGCGCGAAGAGACTCACGATTTCTTTCATGATTAATGCAAACTGTCAAAAATTGAACAGCCTTTTTGCCATCTTTACTCCTTATTCTTGCATATGCTGAACCATCATCCAAAACCTTTGTTTCCATCCTTACAGCTGTAATGTAGGGTTGCCCAAGGATAAGGGGATACGATGACATTTCCTGAACAAAGAAATTCTGATCATCCTTCACATCCCCTATAGTTACCCTTACATTTGGACATGCTGCATAAAGCTCTCCAGATGAATTATTAGCTGCTTTAATCATCCACCCATGATCCACATCCATTGGCCACTTACATTTGTTGTAGAGATTTTTAGCCATAAGATTTATTTCAGACCCATGATCAATTAGAGCGACATATGGCTCTTCCAAATCACCTATCTTGACAAGGGTTTCAGTGGTTGCTCTTGCCCAATGGCTCCTGGAGTAATGACTCTTTGTAAGAACTTCTTTTTCATCATCCTCTTCCACAAAGCGCACTTGTCTTGCCCCATCAGCAGAGTGATTACATTCCACCACATTTTCTCTCTCTTCCTTTTTCTGTACCTGTACTCCATGAGTCTTGGAAGTGCTTGCCTCCCCTTGTGATGGAATAGATTCAATTATGGACTGCCTTTTTCTTCGTATAATATCAATTATCTCATCATGAAATTCTTTCTTTGCAATCCCCAAGACTTCCCCTAGTGTGAATTCCACCCTGCTGTTTAGAATTCTTTCTTCAAGCACCTTTTTGAGATCTGTTGCAACTTCAATATCAGATTGAAGCTTATAGAGTTGACTTTTCCCTTTACCCTTCTCCTTCATTTTTGCTGGCGCTTCTTCCATTGAAACATCCTGTGGAGGTCTGCTATGCTGTGGAGGCATATGTGATGGCCCAGGATCCTTCTTTTCACTTCCACGTGTAACTCTTTTTGATGGCCCTCCTTCCTCATTTTCCCTTTTTCGCTTCTCCTCTACCTGTGCCTCATTATTTTGGCATTTGGCAATATAGGCATGAATGGATAAAGAATCCACAGGCTCCTCCCAGCCAGTCTCAAGACGTATACAATCACCTGCTTCATGCAAAGCTTGCTTTGACACTTTCTTTGACGCAATTAATTCCATTGTTGATGGCCAAAAATCCTCATTCTCATAATCCTCATCATTCTCAAATCCCTGCTTTAATTGACCAACCTTTAATCCATAGGTTGCTGCCTCAACCATAGAAATGGCATGACTAGCAGCCATATCCTCTACCAGCTTTTTCATCCCTCCTTTCCCAAAGTTTGTACTCAATGGAAGACCAGTCTCTGTAAGATGGATTTTCCCATCTTTGAAAAACACAAGTTGATTTTTAAGAGCTTCTTTATAGCTAGCACAATCCTTCTTTGCATGCTCTGGGTCATCACACCATATGCATCTATATGTAAACCCTTCTTTGCTTTGAGGCCTTTGCATAGAAGCATGCCCCAATGGTAGACCTTTTTCTTCAATCCTGGACATCTTCAATTTTAAGTCACGCATACCCTTGATAAGCTCATCCATCGGCCCATCTATCTTTGGAATTGTAGCAGCTGGTTTGGATAGATTCTCAGGGGTAACAGGAGTTATTGGGGTTGCAGAGCCCATCACCATTTTATCCCTCCTCCGCTGCCGCTTTGCTAACATAGTGACTGCATCCTCAACATCATTCCAATCACTCTTTAATCCCTGCTCTGTATCCTTATCCTCAAGGAGGATTTCCAATTTCTCCTGGAGATCTTTCCCAGCTGCTTGCAAGAAGAGCTCTGTCTTTTCTCTGTCCAAAGTTGCACGGTCTATCCTTGACAACTGGGCATAACGCTTCTCAAATTCTCTTAGTAATTCTGTGGCAGAAATTCCCATTTTAGGTTTTGTGACCCATTCCAAGAAAGTTCGTTTGGTCACTCGCTCAGAATCCTCCATGAAGTATTCATCCTTTAAAGCAAGCTTGAACTCCTCCCAATTTCTGCCACCATGTGCCGTCTGCAATCCTCTTATGCGCTCTCTTATTTCAGGAACACATACCAGCTCAAAACTTCGAACCATATCCTCCTCAGTCACCCTGTTTAGCTCCATCTCCTTTATATAATTGCGCAGGTACTTTGTAATGTCCTTCCCATCAAATTGATCCACCTTTTTCACAATTGATTGTAAGGCTTTGGTCGTGGAAATTTGTCCCCTCTCAGCAGCTTGTTGCTGTTGCATGTACATGGTAAACATTTGAAACATCTGCATAACTCCGGGGTCAAAATGAACCCCCTGACCCTCAGAATTCTCAGCCATAGCTTCCCTGTATATATCACCACACTCTCACCCCAGCAGTTTCACGTCGGGTTCACCAAAAGATGTCGTGAAGTGTGCGGTACAGCCAGGAAAGTACGAAACTTCTAGCTGTGAGAGTGAATGTCAAATCTAACAAGAAAACTCACACACAAAATTTCCCAAGGAGTATTGATCGTCACTATTTCCAATGACAAATTCATGTGTCGATTCACCTCAATACATCCTTGAATTCATCCTGATGATTGCACAAAATTGCATACCAAGTGTTTGTTCCTTTACTCACTGACTTCTCTCTCAAAATCCTTTGAACCATTCACATGTAGGCATAACAAGGCCTTCCAATTTTTCCAATATACATGTGACCAGTTACATCCTTTACATCGAGTGTCATCAAAGCCATTATATCAAGATGCTCTTTTTCACCTGAAAACCTGCCTTAATATTCTAACATCTCACAAGCAAAAGATAGCATTTGGCATAGCTTTAACATACTCGTAATTTCCAAAATTCATTTGAGTAGAAAGTAAGGCGAATTACCCTCGACTTCAATGCATTTTTCACAAATCTCCGAGCTCCAAATTCTTTAGCTTTTTCCCAAAGTCCTTCTATTCATTTCCAAATTCTTTTCGATGTATGGGATTTACGATTCTCCCAAATCGTATAGAGTGAGAGTAGTTTTAAAGAAAATAATAAAAAAAACACTTAACTGATGATTTACATGCGTGTAACTCTTCATTTGTTTCACCAATCACAAACTCGCCGTCGGCTGTTCGATGAAGGTCATCAAAAAAAAAACAAAGAGTATTCCCCTTAATAATACTCAAGATTCCCTCCAATTCTAACACCTACAAGACACATACAGTGTGTGTATTCAAGAAATTAAAAACACTGGTAGAATTGGACGCTGTTCCTCAACTCTGCAGAATTTATATCCCACTCTGAACTCGCCGCCGTCGCCTCTGGTCTTTTCTCTTTTTCCCGCGGAGAACTCGGCGCCCCCCACCACCTTTTGCAGCTATACATGCGGGAAATTCCAATTAAAAAGGCTGCGCTCGCATTTCGCTTCCATGCTATCTAGAAAATTCCCAAAATAAAAGAAATGCATTTCCTTTTCCACGTATGCTGCCAGCCTTAGTGCATTGTTTCTAACCTTAGCATTAAGGTTAAAATTCCCAATGCAAGGCATAACCTTAGCATTAAGGTTAAAGTTCTCAATGCAAGCGGTTCATCTATTTTTAATTCCCCCACATTCAATGAACTCTTCGGCACTGTGATGTTCATTAAATCTCCATTTCTCTTGACACCTTCATAGTTTATAAATCATCATATCGGCCCATGTGATTTATAGAATCCCCAATTGTTCATTCAAGTATTTCTCCATGTCTTCATAAATGCATTCCTTTGTGCATTGGTATGCCCTCATGCCATCATATATAACTGGATGCTTCTAACTTGCCCATGAGCTCTGAGTAACAGCAAAAACATCATCCTCCATACTCATATACAAAAACTCCTAGATCTGGCTCAGCCTCAGCTCGTCTTATTGAACCTCATTTACAATATGAACATATGTACATGGCATCATATAATGACTCGTTATGGCACTTAACCCCATGCATCTGGATGTGTATTTGATGGCCTCACATGCACGGTTTTGGTTTTAAGGACGCGATTAAGAAACAACTCTAATTACAACAAGTTAAGCTATAAAATCATGTAGACAACACATAATCAAAGAACAATCTTGTAAGACATGAAATTATAATCATGAATTTAACAAGAAGACATAGATGCTTCCCTCATAGATGCTCTGATACCATGTTGAAATGTAGAGAGAAAGAGATGAGACAAGAGACACATCATGTACGCTCCCAAAGACTGATTCATATTGAGGACAAGATACATATATATAGGTGAGACCAAGTTAGGTAGAGTGAGCCATATATAGAGCTCCAACAAAGGTCAGAGAGAGGGAGAGGGTGGTCGAGGCGAGGGAAAGAGCCGGTGGTCGTTGGGGCAAGGCAAGGAGACTATGCCCAGACCCGACGAAAGCTGGGGTGAATGAAATGGTGGTCACGGGGGGCAAGGGCGAGAGGGAATGGAAATCAAGCTCTAAGGTATTAATACCTTAGATTACGCTAAGGTAATAACTAACTAATCAAACCCAATAGGGCTTGATTAATTAATTAAGTGCCAATATCTTCTAGTGAGTTATAATATCATATTTGAAGATATTTAATTTTCATCAAAGGTCGAATGTGATCATGGTCACTAAAATAAGCTCAAAGACTTTAAAGTTGAGTTAAAAGGTCAAAGAATTAGATCATGGTCCTTAAAATAAACTCAAATGCTTTAAAATTGGGGGACCAATGATTAATGATCTCACAATCTTAAATCACACGTGTATATATGTCTATATACATTTATATATATAAACATATATGTATATAAAAATAAATTTCACACTTTTTTCAAATTAGAAAGTACATCACAACATAAAAACCCATTCGTGCCACGGCTTGGACAGTGAGGGCTTGAACCCATGACTTTGTGACTCTCAAGCAACACCTCTATCAACTACACTAACTCACAGTCGATAGAAAATAAATTTCACACTTGGAAGTAACCACCATTAACTAATTAATAAATTTCACACTTGGAAGTAACCACCATTAACTAATTAATAAATAACCAATTAATAGATTTAAAAAATGGTCTTCCCTTTCTTGGGGAAAAAATTTCCCGCCTACGCACCCTGTTCCTTCCATGGCCTCCTATGGTTCTCATGTTGGCATATACTTGTATTAAATCCTTTCTCTCATAGTCGAGTATCCAATCTGCAACAACGGGATCCGCATGGAAACTTTGCATGTTTAGGATTCCTACACCACAAAAGACCACGAGGAAACACCCGATTCCCCTCTTTTGGGAGTTGGCACATTTCTTTGATAACGAGAGTGCGGATGCCTCCAAGAATCGACACTTGGTGGTTTGCATAGTGGCAGACCTAGCGCGAGACCCTGGCTATGTATGCATACATGAGGATTCTTTACTCACATCCCATATCATTCATTTACATCTTGATTCACATCTCATCACATCTATTCACCTCACATCTCTTCACCCCTATTCACATCACATCCATCCATCCATTCATGCACCCCTATTCACATCACATCCATCCACCCCTATTCACATCTCTTCACCCCTATTCACATCACATCCATCCATCCATTCATGCACATCTAACTGATTCACATCACACATCTCATCACATCTATTCACCTCACATCTCATCACCTCTATTCTCATGACATCTATCCATCCCTTAATTCAAATCTATCTGATTCACATCACACATCTCATCACATCTATTTACCTCACATCTCATCACCTCTATTCACATCACATCTATTCATCCCTTCATTCACATCTATTTGATTCACATCTATTCATCCCTTCATTCACATCTTTCATTCACATCTATTCATCCCTTCATTCACATCTATCTGATTCACATCACACATCTCATCACTTCTATTTACCTCACATCTCTTTTTCTTCCTGAATTATACTTCTCGAAAAGGGGGTGATATTTCAATTACTAATTTACTGAATTTCATTCATTGAATATTCACTTAACTGATTTCTAAATTAATCATGAATTTTGATAAGGATTAAATTAATCATTTATTTGAATATTTCGACTTCAATAGATTTCTTGAATTTTCTCTTTACAAACCGAGTGAATATGAAACGATAGAATTTTCCCTCTCAGAGTATTTACTTATTCATTTATTAAATATTCATGAAAATTAAACATAGAATTAAAGAGAGTCTAATTTTGATATAAAATTTCTTTATGCATCTATTTATGCATAAAATCAATTTAATAGGAATAACACTTTTAAAATAAAAAGATTAACAATATGCATCTTTCTATGCATAGAAATTGAATCTGGTGAAAATGACACTTTTGTAATAAAAATATTTTATTATGCATCTTTCCATGCATAGAATTTGAATCTGATGAAAATGACACTTTTATAATAAAAATACATCTATTATGCATCTTTCCATGCATAGAATTTGAATCTAATGAAAATTACACTTTTATAATTAAAAAAATCCAATATGCATCTTTCTATGCATAGAAATTGAATCTAATGAAAATAACACTTTTATAATAAAAAAATATCCAATATGCATCTTTCTATGCATAGAAATTGAATCTAATGAAAATAACACCTTTATAATCAAGAAATATCCAATATGCATCTTTCTATGCATAGAAAATTGAATCTAATGAAAATAACACCTTTATAATCAAGAAATATCCAATATGCATCTTTCTATGCATAGAAATTGAATCTAATGAAAATAACACTTTTATAATAAAGAAATATCCAATATGCATCTTTCTATGCATATAAATTGAATCTAATGAAAATAACACTTTTATAATAAAAAAATATCAATATGCATCTTTCTATGCATAGAAATTGAATCTAATGAAAATAACACTTTTATAATAAACAGGGATTTAATATTCACGTGATTACAAGATTTTTTGTGATAATAACACATGTGAACAAGTTATTCACATGTTCTCATGTTACCGTTCACAAAATAACAGGTCACTTGCCATTTGGGAACCCCTTAAAAGTTGGCTACACATGGGAATAAGCTATTTACATGTTCTCATGTTACCATCTTCACATAATAGCAGGTCAGTGGCCACCTAAGAAGATTTTTTATGCCCGACAAAGATAATTTTTTTAGGCCCTTGTGAAAGCTTTGTGAATATAACATGTGATCACAAGATTTTTTGTGTTATTAACATATGTTATTAACATGTTCACATGTTCTCGTTTACGTCAGTGAAATCCCTGATAATAAAAAATATCCAATATGCATCTTTTTATGCATAGAAATTGAATCTAATGAAAATAACACTTTTATAATAAAAGAAAATCCTTTTATACATCTATTTATGCATAAAATACGAATAGCACTTTTAAAATAAACACAATTTCTTTTAGAATGCATAAATGGTGGGGATTATTCTTTTTTGAATAACATAAAGATAAAACTTATTTCCACAAAATTTAAGGAAATTTTGCCATAACCTCCTTTGTATGGCTGACCAATTCTCAATTTTTACATTCTAAATTTACTTTAAAATTTATCCCAAGATGAAATAAAGCATTCTAATATAATCAATTTTTCACTTCTAAAGAGTAATCAATAGGAAAAGTTTAACTCAATTTATTTGTTACTCGTTTTAGGATAAAGAAAGGCTGAAATTCTTAATGAAGAGAAGGGGGAAGCCTTTTCATCAAGGCTTATAATCCATAATCACATTAAAAAGCAAAGAATTCAGAAAACCATAGATTAGAATTAAAAAAAAGTGGAATTATCTTTGTAGAGGATTTAGTCAAAAACAATTGAATTATCTCAAAAAGTGAATTCAATGTTTTTGGCTCTGGGGAGGAGTAGAGTAACAGTGCATAAACACTATTAAGCTTTTACAAAGGGGGAGGCTTCTATTTATAGGAAAAAGTGAGCCTCAAACCAAGCAAACAGATTCTAGAATTTTCCTGATCAGTTTGGTCAATTTATGACTATTTTGGGTCAGTTCAGTTTACTTTTTGGAACTAGACTTGAATTAGGAGAGAGGAGAGATGAAATATTTCATTTTATTGATTTAAAATGGAAAGCAATGATGAGAAAAAAGGTGCCTCCTTCATGATGGGGAATCCCCATTTTGAGGTGTCAAAATCAATTTTTTAAACTGTTTTCCTTGGTCTTTCGTCCACTCTTCATCTTATGTGAGTATTTACTCATTTTTGGGGGGTTTTGTTTATTTCTTCAATTTATCTCCTCCCTACATTTGGATTATTCTAATTGGTCCCTTAGAACCTTAAACCAACATTTTCAGAAAACCTGGATCCTTAGGCTAAGGCCTTTTGAGCAGATTATAATTTATTTCTAATGCACCTTAGGAAATTCTTTTTAAACTTCTGTTTTGGGGGAATCTAGTTTAATAAGAAAGGATATTTTTCCATGCAAAGATATCTAAAAACTGAGTTATCTCTCTCTAAAACATTTTCTCTCTCTAGGCCAAAATAGGTAGAAACAAGATCTTTTATTATTCTGAAAAGGGGATTGATTACAAGGGAAGAAACTGGACATCTTGAGGGGCTAGGGAGGAATCTTACATTCTCTCCCACTTGAAAAACGCAAGATGTCCTCATTTCGCAAGTGGAATATGATCTCTTTCATCTTCTTCTCTTCTTCAATTACTTCCAGCGTTACTGCCTTGGAAGTGGACGGTCGATTTGGAAATATCTCTCTTTGCCTTCCCCTATTCTGAGGTGGAGGTCTTGCATTACTTTGGATTGAGACTGCGGCTTGGTTAGAGGGTCTATCTCTGGGATTTTCTTGATTTCGGCGGAAAGAAACCTGATTACTATGGAAGGAAGGAGCTCGAGTTTGGGATCTTGATCCTTGATTTCCCTGCCCTGAAAACCTTGATCCAAAAGGTGTTGGTTGGGAAATCCATACTGTGATGTCCTAATCCTTCTAAATCTGAATGGTAGTTCGGTAATAATCTTGGTCTCTGGATTAATAGTAGTCTCCTCTTGAAGGTCTTCTCTTCCCTTCCCTTCCGAGCAACAACCTTCTAAGTTGAAGGTCATAGGTTCAAGTGGAAGCAGCCATCCCTCAAAGAAAGCCTAAACAGTTACAGCATATCACTTCCTTGTTCAAGGGTGGAACTTCTAAAGTTGAATTCCAAGGGATTGAGTTTCGAAAAAAGGACATTTCTTCCATTTTGGAACTTCCTATATCCTGGGCTTGACCCTGATATCTTTTAGGCGGTGGAAGGTTGGAATCACCTTTTGGAATTAAAAACCTTTTGAAAGGTGATGGTGCTGGCTTTGACGGGACTTTGACATCAAAGCCCTTGGTGAAATCCTTCGCCATCCACACTGCTTCAGCCATGGAAACTGGCTTGGCATTCTTCACCAGGATATTCAAAGGTTCGTTCAGTCCTCGAATGAACCTGGCCAGCAGCTCTTCTTCATCCAGTGGTGGCGAGAATTTGAGGAGGAGAGCGAACGCTTGGTGATATAAATCAATACTTCTTCTCCCCTAGGTTAACTCTAAAAACTCGTTCATCTTTGTTTCCAAAAAGCCAGGAGGACAGAACCTCGTCCTTAGGTAATTTTTGAGATCATTCCATGTCTGGGTATTCCGATCTAGACGATTTTTCTCACAATGGTTTCTCCATGCCACTCTGGCTGTTTCTACTATCTTTAGTCTTGCAAGAGCCATTTTGCTCTTCTTATTGTACCTGGTGACATCGAAGTACTCTTCCATTGCTTCGATCCACTTTTCCACAGCCTCACCCAAGTTTTCCCCTTCACCCTTGAAAGGTCTAGGCTGCGATCTATGAAGAGTTTTACGAACATCCAAGTCAAGGGGGTTATCATTTCTACCATG
Source organism: Cibotium barometz (assembly GCF_041138505.1). Lineage (NCBI taxonomy): Eukaryota > Viridiplantae > Streptophyta > Polypodiopsida > Cyatheales > Cibotiaceae > Cibotium > Cibotium barometz. The sequence goes on along the minus strand of NC_141096.1, from coordinate 29,029,342 downwards.
ACGACCTCGATCCATGCTCCTATCAATCCAAAAATTCTTGTTAAGTCCCTTTATTTATGATTCAAATCCGATTTTAGATTCAACTTATACTGGGGTTCTTTAGATTGGTCAGTTCCTCAAAAAATCATAGGATAAAGATATTAACTCATTATCGGATAACAATTCATTCAGAACATCTCATTCATATCTTTAACACAATAATGGTCCATTAGACCAAAATTTCTATCTGAACAGTCCTCCATGGGGATTTCAATTATATGGATTTTTTTATTTGTCATCCCTTAACTTGATCCACTGGGTCAAGTGTTAACAGTAGCAATTTGTCAGCACAATCAACTAATCTCATAGTGATTTGCTGAAGTCATTATCGTCATTCCAGTTATGAACATCATCATAGGGACTCTTCCCATTCATCCTCATTGTGGTTTTGTTTAGCTTATTACATTCCAGCCAAAATTCAGGAATCATCATTTTCAATCAGAATCCAATTCAACTCATTAGTTCTCAACCAGAATTTTAAAATTATATTAAACTACATTCGAATTCATCATCTGGATAGCATTTTTGCTTATAAATTCAAGAACTTAGATTTACTCGTATATACTGCCAGTAAAGAGGTGCAGTTATACCCTCGGTATATAGGGGTAGTCACGGTCCTTGGAATTATAAGGTAAATACTATCATGTCTAGGCCTCAAGCAAGTCAGGGATTCCATATAATTGCGGTACTTCCATCTGAAGACCCAATTACCAATTTATGAATTTCAGTCTAAATAATAATTTGTATGAATTTATCACACAATTTTAAACTTTTTTACTGCTACTTCATCAATTTTTGACGTTTTTGGCTACTCAGTTGATCCACTTTAGCCAAATTTGCTCTGATACTAGCTGTAGGGTCCCTGTCCCCACTACGCCACGAATTCATGGCTGCTAATAGCGGAAGTAGCACTTCTTGCATGGGCTAGGGTCCCTCACTCGGGGCCTCGCCCACGGATATTCGGGACAAGAGACTAATCCATCGGTTCTTCCAAAACTGATGAACCCGAAAAAACTTCCCATTGCCTGGAAAGCACAGGTGATTCCTCCAAGATGAATTTTCTCTAACGTAGTCAAAAAGTCTTAACTACCAGAACTGATCTGACCAAACCTCTAAGTCCCATAGTTAGATCAGGGAAAGATTGCACTTGGATCATAGAGACCAATGCTTTTTTCCTCATTAAGAGGCACAGCCATTGATTCTTTTCTATAGAACAATTTTTGTCCATCGTACCATAATAGAATTGAGTCTTAATTTAGGGATCCATCAGTCCAGCCTAACCCCATCTAGTCCTATGGGTTAGCCAATCACCCAACCATTGTAGTGATGGGATCCAATTAAGAATTTGGTTAGGTTTTGTCCCGAGTACCAGGGAAAAGAGTTCCCAGGCTCCCTAGCCGGATATTCATGCAAACTTAAAACTAGTCACACCACTTACACACCCAATATGAAATATGTCAATATTAGATAAAATGGGAAAAATCTCTCAAAATTGGAATGTATTTAAAAAATTTGTTTTGGCCATAACTTGAACATGCAAACTCCAAATTTGTCGGACAAAGTAGATCTAGACTCTACTTTTCAAGCTCTTTCCAATGATATGTCACATGAATATATCTTGACAAACTTTTGGATGAGTTTACCATACCCCCACTTTTTTCATGGGAATGGGATTTTTCCCACTTTATCTAATATTGACTTAAATTGCCTTTTTCACAGAATCAGCTGTCTTTAAAACAATCATTTAATGTAACCATAGTATCACTGGTCATAATCCTCAAAATCTCTCGTTGAATCTTTATTTCCAATCATTCCTTTATCCGTATATCTATGGCATCATAGGCAACCAGAACGCTCACCACCTGTCCACTCAGGGGCCTTTTCGATAGTTCCTAGCTCATAGTAATCGGCAATATATTCACATATCAAAAATGGAATCTCCGTTAAAGATCAACCAACGGATCCATATAAAAGATCCATGGACTCATCCATTGAGGACCAGCAAGGTCAATCAACCAGATCCATGCCCGAATCTAGAAAACAACTCTTACTCCTTGCTCCAATATCTTCCACGATGCACGTGTGTTCGGCGACCCAGAGCCCGAGCACCGTATGGTGAGCACCCTCTAGGATCCTTTCGCAGGTCACCTAGCGCTTTACTCATAGGCCGCTTCCTCGGTCCCTCATCCACCGTACCGGAAGCTCACTATTTTAATCGAATCGAGGCTGGTCAAGACCTCGGCCGACCTTGCTACGTGAGACATCCTCCATTGACTCTCCGTCAGCTGTTGCAACTTGATCAGATTAGGTCTCCACGACCTCATTCAACAAGACGATCAAAATGCTTCCCCGACATTCTTAACATAAAATAATCATTTTAAAAAAACACGTTATAAATACAGTTTCTATAGCAAACTCTCATCTTTTCACATTGTTCCACATCATTTCTCATTTTATTTCATCTGTATTCCCTTTCTCATCACATCATAATCATTCACATCACAATTCACATGACACCACATCAATTCTCGTCCATCACATTCAATTACGTCACATCCATTTACACCCATCACACCTTATTCATTCATATCCATCACATTTACTTTTTCATACCACCACATACATTCTCATAACCATCCCATCACATACATTCTATCACATCACTTCTGTCCACACCATATCTCATTCATACACATCCATCCAATTGTTCACCTGTACGACTACCCACATCTATTCATACATTCATATCTATCACTTCACATCCACATATATTCATGTCACATAACATAATTTTTTCTCACATCACATTCCTTTGCATACACATACACATCCACATCACATTCTTTTACATACATTCACATCCATTCTTTTACATACATGAGGCTCACTTTTTTCTATAAATAGAAGCCTCCACCTTTGTAAAAGCTTAATAGTGTTTATGCATTGTTACTCTACTCCTTCTTAGAGCCAAAAACATTGAATTCACTTGATAATTCAATTGTTTTTGACTAAATCCTCTACAAAGAATTGGTGGCCACTCTTGATCCAAACAATAGTAGAACCCTCAATCCCTCAAGCCAAAGGAAAGCTCACCAAACTCTATATAAGTTAATAATTCCACTTTTTTTAAATTCTAATCTATGGTTTTCTAAACGCTTTGCTTTTTAATGTGATTATGGATTGTAAGACTTGATGAAAAGGCTTCCCCCTTCTCTTCATTAAGACTTTCAGCCTTTCTTTATCCTAAAATGAGTAACAAATACATTGAGTTAAACTTTTCCTATTGATTACTCTTTAGAAGTGAAAATTTAATTAGATTAGAATGCTTTATTTCATCTTGGGATAAATTTTAAAGTAAATTTAGAATGTAAAAATTGAGAAATGGTCAGCCATACAAAGGAGGTTATGGTAAAATTTTCTTAAATTTTGTGGAAATAAGTTTTATCTTTATGTTATTCAAAAAAGAATAATCCCCACCGTTTGTGCATTCTAAAAGAAATTCTTTTTATTTTAAAAGTGTTATTCTTATTTTATGCATAAATAGATTTATAAAAGGATTTTCTTTTATTATAAAAGTGTTATTTTCATTAGATTCAATTTCTATGCATAAAAAGATGCATATTGGATATTGTTTTATTATAAAAGTGTTTTTTTCATTAGATTCAATTTCTATGCATAGAAAGATGCATATTGGATATTTTCTTATTATAAAAGTGTTATTTTCATTAGATTCAATTTCTATGCATAGAAAGATGCATATTGGATATTTTATTATTATCAAAGTGTTATTTTCATTAGATTCAATTTCTATGCATAGAAGGATGCATATTGCATATTTCTTAATTATAAATGTGTTATTTTCATTAGATTCAATTTCTATGCATAGAAAGATGCATATTGGATATTTCTTTATTAGAAAAGTGTTATTTTCATTAGATTCAATTTCTATGCATAGAAAGATGCATCTTGGATATTTTTTTATTATAAAAGTGTTATTTTCATTAGATTCAATTTCTATGCATGGAAAGATACATAATAGAAATATTTTTATTATAAAAGTGTCATTTTCATCAGATTCAAATTCTATGCATGGAAAGATGCATAATAGAAATATTTTTATTATAAAAGTGTCATTTTCATCAGATTCAATTTCTATGCATAGAAAGATGCATATTGGAAAACTTTTCATTTTAAAAGTGTTATTCCTATTAAATTGATTTTACGCATAAATAGATGCATAAAGTATTTTTATATCAAAATTAGTTTGTCTTTAATTATATGTTTAATTTCCATGAATATTTGATAAACAAAAAAATAAATACTCTGAGAGAAAAATTTCTATCGTTTCATATTCACTCGGTTTGTAAAGAGAAAATTCAAGAAATCTATCGAAGTCGAAATATTCAGATAAATGATTAAATTATTCCTCATCGAAATTTGTGATTAATTTAGAAATCAATTAAGTGAATATTCAATGAATGAAATTCAATAAATTAGTAATTGAAATATCACCTCCTTTTCGAGAAAGATAATTGAGGAAGAAAAAGAGATGTGAGGTAAACAAAAGTGATGAGATGTGTGATGTGAATCAAATAGATGTGAATGAAGGGATGAATAGATGTGATGTGAATAGAGGTGATGAGATGTGAGATAAATAGATGTGATGAGATGTCTGATGAGAATCAGATAGATGTGAATGAAGGGATGAATAGATGTGATGTGAATAGAGGTGATGAGATGTGAGGTAAATAGATGTGAAGAGATGTATGATGAGAATCAGATAGATGTGAATCAAGGGATGAATAGATGTGATGTGAATGGAGGTGATGAGATATGTCAAGGTAAATAGAAGTGATGAGATGTGTGATGTGAATCAGATAGATGTGAATCAAGGGATGAATAGATGTGAATCAAGGGATGAATAGATGTGATGTGAATGGAGGTGATGAGATATGTCAAGGTAAATAGAAGTGATGAGATGTGTGATGTGAATCAGATAGATGTGAATGAAGGGATGAATAGATGTGATGTGAATAGAGGTGATGAGATGTGAGGTAAATAGATGTGAAGAGATGTGAGGTAAATAGATGTGAAGAGATGTGTGATGAGAATCAGATAGATGTGAATGAAGGGATGAATAGATGTGATGTGAATAGAGGTGATGAGATGTGAGGTAAATAGATGTGAAGACATGTGTGATGTGAATCAGATAGATGTGAATGAAGGCATGCATACATGTGATGTGAATAGAGGTGATGAGATGTGAGGTTAATAGATGTGATGAGATGTGTGATGTGAATCAGATAGATGTGAATGAAGGGATGGATAGATGTGATGAGAATACAGGTGATGAGATGTGAGGTGAATAGATGTGATGAGATGTAAGATTCCTCCCCATCCTCTCAAGATGTCCAGCATCTTCCCCTGTAATCAAATCCCTCTTCAGAATTATAAAAGATCTTATTTCTAACTATTTTAGTCTAGAGAGAGAGAGAGAATATTCAGATTTTAAATATTCTTGGATAGAAAAATATCTCATCTTATTAAAATGAATTCCCCTGAAACAAAAATTCATAAAGAACTCTCCAATGTGCAATTGGAATCAATTAGAAATGGGTATAAAGGACCTTAGCCTAAGGGTCTAGATTTTCAGAAATTTTTGGATTATGGTCCAATTGAGGTTCCTATGGACCAATAGGATCAATCCATGTGTGGGGAGGAGATAAATCCAATTTGTAAATGAAGATACCCAAAAATGAGTAAATGCTCACATAAGATGAAGAGTTGACTATGTACAAGGTTTATTAGTAAGAAACTATGAGTAATATAAAAAAAATGAGATAATTTGGGTATCCAAAAATTAGTAAATGCTCACATAAGATGAAGAGTTGAATATGTACAAGGTTTATTAGTAAGAAACTATGAGTAATATTAAAAAAATGAGATAATTTGGGTATCCAAAAATGAGTAAATGCTCACATAAGATGAAGAGTTGAATATGTACAAGGTTTATTAGTAAGAAACTATGAGTAATATCAAAAAAATGAGATATTTTGGGTATCCAAAAATGAGTAAATGCTCACATAAGATGAAGAGTTAAATATGTACAAGGTTTATTAGTAAGAAACTATGAGTATTACTTAAAAAAAATGAGATATTTTGGGTATAATGATTCCATTTTGACACATATGTAAGGAAGGGGAGTCCCTTAAAGGAGGTGCATACTTTACATGCTTGAATGAGTTTTAAACTCAAAAATAATGTGATATATTTATCTCTCCTCTCTCTTGAACCAAACCAAATCAAAATGGAACCAAACCGAATCAAAAAGGAACCAAACTAGGTCCAAATCTAGTCCAAATTCAACCAAACTGATTTGGAAAATTCTAGAATCAGTTTGTTTGGTTAGGAGCTCAAATTTTCCTATAAATAGAAGCCTCCCCCTTTGTTGAAACTCAATAGTGTTTATGCACTGTTACTCTATTCCACCCAAGCCAAGAACTGTGAATTCATTAATAATTCACTAGTTTTTGCATTTCCCTCTTCCAAAGATTGGTGGCCACTCTTGTTCAAACAAGAGTTGAACCCTCAAACCATCAAGCCAAGGGAAAGCTATCAAAGTCATTAGTAAGTTGGTGATTCTCTTTGTTTTTCACTTATTTTATGGGTTTTATAGTTTTAAATGGTTTTTATGCTTCATGTCTTCTCTAAAAATGTTATGGCTCATTACAGAAAGGCATTCCCCTCTCTTCTCTAGCAAAACCAACCATTCTCTATCATAGGTGGATGGTTAATTGATTAATGTCAAGTTTTTATAATGTTTATCTCAATTAAGTGAAAAAATATTTACTTTAGGATAATTTCAATACTTTGATGCACTTTTAATTAGTTTTAAAGACTTAGAAATTTGAAAAATGGTCAGCCATACAAAGGAGGTTATGGCAAATTTTTTAAAAATTAGTGAAATAAAATTCATCTTTTATTATTCTAAAAGAGTAATCCTTTGATTTCTATATTCCAAAGTATCATTTTCATGCATAGAAAGCGCATTTTGATTATGTGTATAAAAGATAAATTTTTTTTATCAAGTGTTACTTTTATCATTTTTTTTATTTTTATGCATAGAAGTATGCATAAAGGATAAATTTTTATATCAAAAGTGTTACTTTTATCAAAATTACTTTTATCAATTTTTATTTTCATGCATAGAAGTATGCATAAAGGATAAATTTTTATATCAAAAGTGTTACTTTTATCAATTTTTATTTTCATGCATATAGAAGTATGCATAAAGGATAATTTTTTATCAAAAGTGTTACTTTTATCATTTTTTTTCATGCATAGAAGTATGCATAAAGGATAAATTTTTATATCAAAAAAGTTACTTTTATCAATTTTTATTTTCATGCATAGAAGTATGCATAAAGGATAAAATTTTATATCAAAAGTGTTACTTTTATCATTTTTTTATTTTCATGCATAGAAGTATCCATAAAGGATAAATTTTTATATCAAAAGTGTTACTTTTATCATTTTTTATTTTCATGCATAGAAGTATGCATAAAGGATAAATTTTTATATCAAAAGTGTTACTTTTTTCAATTTTTATTTTCATGCATAGAAGCATAAAGGATAAATTTTGATATCAAAAGTGTTACTTTTATCAATTTTTATTTTCATGCATAGAAGTATGCATAAAGGATAAATTCTTATATCAAAAGCGTTACTTTTATCAATTTTTATTTTCATGCATAGAAGTATGCATAAAGGATAAATTTTTATATCAAAAGCATTTCTTTTATCAATTTTTATTTTCATGCATAGAAGTATCCATAAAGGATAAATTTTTATATCAAAAGTGTTACTTTTATCGTTTTTTTATTTTCATGCATAGAAGTATGCATAAAGGATAAATTTTTATATCAAAAGTGTTACTTTTATCAATTTTTATTTTCATGCATAGAAGTATGCATAAAGGATAAATTTTGATATCAAAAGTGTTACTTTTATCAAGTTTTATTTTCATGCATAGAAGTATGCATAAAGGATAAATTTTTATATCAAAAGCGTTACTTTTATCAATTTTTATTTTCATGCATAGAAGTATGCATAAAGGATAAATTTTTATATCAAAAGCATTTCTTTTATCAATTTTTATTTTCATGCATAGAAGTATCCATAAAGGATAAATCTTTATATCAAAAGTGTTACTTTTATCATTTTTTTATTTTCATGCATAGAAGTATGCATAAAGGATAAATTTTTATATCAAAAGTGTTACTTTTATCAATTTTTATTTTCATGCATAGAAGTATGCATAAAGGATAAATTTTTATATCAAAAGTGTTACTTTTATCATTTTTTTTTTCATGCATAGAAGTATGCATAAAGCATAAATTTTTATATCAAAAGTGTTACTTTTATCAAATTTTTATTTTCATGCATAGAAGTATGCATAAAAGATAAATTTTTATATCAAAAGTGTTACTTTTATCATTTTTTTTTCATGCATAGAAGTATGCATAAAGGATAATTTTTTTAATCAAAAGTGTTACTTTTATCATTTTTTATTTTCATGCATAGAAGTATGCATAAAGGATAAATTTTTATATCAAAAGTGTTACTTTTATCAATTTTTATTTTCATGCATAGAAGTATGCATAAAGGATAAATTTTTATATCAAAAGCATTTCTTTTATCAATTTTTATTTTCATGCATAGAAGTATCCATAAAGGATAAATATTTATATCAAAAGTGTTACTTTTATCATTTTTTTATTTTCATGCATAGAAGTATGCATAAAGGATAAATTTTTATATCAAAAGTGTTACTTTTATCAATTTTTATTTTCATGCATAGAAGTATGCATAAAGGATAAATTTTTATATCAAAAGTGTTACTTTTATCATTTTTTTTTTCATGCATAGAAGTATGCATAAAGCATAAATTTTTATATCAAAAGTGTTACTTTTATCAAATTTTTATTTTCATGCATAGAAGTATGCATAAAAGATAAATTTTTATATCAAAAGTGTTACTTTTATCATTTTTTTTTCATGCATAGAAGTATGCATAAAGGATAATTTTTTTAATCAAAAGTGTTACTTTTATCATTTTTTATTTTCATGCATAGAAGTATGCATAAAGGATAAATTTTTATATCAAAAGTGTTACTTTTATCAATTTTTATTTTCATGCATAGAAGTATGCATAAAGGATAAATTTTTATATCAAAAGTGTTACTTTTATCACTTTTATTTTCATGCATAGAAGTATCACTACAAGGGATCGGGCTTATACCCACGCTCCTAGCTGCTAAAAATGACTTGTTTGTGAAAAAAAGTAGCGGGCCCGTGTATCAGCGCGTGTATAATCGCGGCCAGAGACATGCGTGTAAAAGCGCGTGTATAGGACTGTTCAGACACGCTGATACACGGGCATATACACGCATTTAGACACTTTAGACGCGCTTATATAGGCGTCTATACATGCGTTTTGTCACTTTAGATACGCTTATACACGCGTATTTCTCAGATTTGACGTGTTTATACACGCGTGTTTTACAGATTATCTGCGTATATACACGCGTGTTTTACAGATTATCCGGGTATTTACAGGCGACTTTTTGCAGATCTGTTGCATTTATACACGTGAACAGAGAGCAAAAAAAAAATCTAGAGAGTGCTATTTGGTACCTGAATGCTGTTCCAGCATTCCAGCACCCAATAACACTCTCTGGATTTTTTTTGTTGGGTGCATTGGACCATCCACCAAGAAGATATCCACGAGGAAGATTAAGACAAGAACGATATGAATGCATACATTGTGAATACACGATTCAAGACAGACATGAATGCAATACTATCGATTCATGATTCAATATTACTATCAAAATTTCACACATATATACAAGGGAGTCCATATGTCGAAGTAGCCCGTGGCTTCACTTTACAAAAAAATATATACAACCACATCCTCAATATGGAATGTGATACTTTAAGTCTGAGTACTACTCAGACCCAGATGATGACTCGGTGCTCCCTCCATGCTCAGATGAGCTCACATCGGTCGGAATGTCCAATGAGTAGTGCTCACGTCCACCCTCTGCAGTGGCGGCGGGTGGATCATCAGCAGCTTGTGCCTGTTCAAGTAATATATAGTATATAAGTATATATATATGTAATTCAATAAACCAAAATCATTCGTTTAGAGTTTTCAAGTACCTGTTGACCGTATGGTCTCATGGCCATCTCAAACTGCGCATCCGTAATACGTCCCTCGGCTCTGAAGATGGCCCACGTGTCACGTCTGCTATGCCGACGAGCATACCCAGTATCGTGGGCTGTGGACTTCCTCCCCGTAACCCGTCTCGCTGTATCATAATCAACACAATTTGTAAGATTAAAATAATCATAGAATCAATGAATTAAGTAAACAATCAAATAAAGTGGCAAGATACTTACGAACTCTGCCTTCCATGACTCGACGCTGCCAGATCTGAAATGCGAAGATCCAATGGTCTCCATCTGGATCCGTCGTGCCTCCACATGCTGCCTGCTCTTCACGCCACCCTCTGCTCGTTTCTTTGCCTCCTTCCACTCGCGTTTGTGCGAAGTGGCAGGTTTCTCCGCATGATAGCCACCCGCAGCTACATTTAGCCCATACGAGTTTTTTAAGGTGAGATCTTTTATTACTTAAGATCTCCTTTATTCGCGTCCTTCCCCATACATCGGAGAATGTAGCATGTGGGGGATTGGGGTACCGACTATGTACAGCCTCTATCACCTCCCCAACTAATCGGCTATTTTGATCTTTAAATTTAATAAAACAATTTCTATACAAGTTTGATACTACCCCACGCATGTACTCCATTACCTCTTTCCCCCTCGCATCCATCACTATCCCGCCCCTATCCGTCACATCATAGCAGATCACTCCATCCACCTCTCTCATCTCCTCCTCTTCCGAACTGTCTCCTCTAACTCTTCTCCCTCTATCTCCTCTCTCACCGCGTGCCCTACTACCTCCCCCACCAAAGCACCCGCCGCATCCTCCACTCCCACTCTTCCTACTGCTGTGGGTGGAGTCACGACTGGGGGATTGTCTATGTGACACTGGCTGTGAGCCCTGACGTGACGGTGCTTGGGAGGGTGTGCGTGAGGGACGAGGTATGTCTCCTCGGTGGGCGTGGAAGAGGAGAAGCTGCATGCCGTCTCGTCGGACTCGTAGGCATAGACGACAGTGGAGTGCCTTGGATACTCGCGGTAGGGGTATAGACACCAGGCATGGAAGGAGGGGGATGGGCATACATGTACTTTGTAAGCTCAACTAGACCAGGATGGCACCCAAAATGATTTAGCATCTCCATCAGCCAATTACTGTATGCAATGGATCGGATGAAGAACCTGGAATATCCATAAAGAATCTGCAAAAATAATCCTCATGTACATCATGGGATGTCTCTTGACTCACACAAATATCATCATCCAAGCCACCTATCAGCCTGCAAACCATAGAAACAGGAAACACAGTCTCGTGTATACACCCGTCCAGAAACGCGTGTATACACCCGTCCAGAAACGCGTGTATACACCCGTCTAGAAACTCGTGTATACACCCGTCTGGAAATGCGTGTATACACCCGTCCAGAAACGCGTGTATATGCACATGAACAGTCTGTGCAGACAAGATACACACAGACATACATGCGTTTTTACACGCGACCTGCGTAAATTTTTTTTTTGAAAGCGATCGACCTCCGACAATGTGTCCTTATAAAAGGCCCACTGTCGCCCCTGTCAGAATCATTCACCAGATGGCAACCAGATAAGAAGAAGGACGAAGACAAACCCAAAAAGCAAAGAGAAAATAGCTTAAACAAATCTGAGGACAAATCTGAGGAAAGAGACAAGGCAAAGGACAAACTGACTCACCTCTGAAAAAGTGAGTCTTCTTTTTTGGTCGGTTTCTTTCACCTGTGTGTGCTCCTTGTCTGCTCCTTGCACTTAGGTTTAGTGTCTGTTGGAAGAGGCAAAAACGAAAGAGAGCAGATATGTTAGTTCAAAATGTTTATTTGGGGAAGGCGGGTTATTTTTAGTTTAAACAGGTCGTCGCGTGTAGAAACGTGTGTATTTTTGCGTTTGTGATAAATTAGCCGCGTTTATACACGCAATTTTTAGGATCTAGCCGCGTTTATACACACGATTTTCAGGAAGTAGCCGCGTTAATACACACGATTTTTAGGATATAGCCGCGTTAATACATGCAATTTTTAGGATGTAGCCGCGTTATTACACGCGATTTTTATACTTTCATTAAAAACAGATTATGATTTTGTGTTTTCTGGTTTGTACATAGGATGTCATCAACCTCCTCAAGCAGTTCTGGTGAAGATGAGACAATGCGTCATCGTAATCGCGATGTGTGGTTGGGACAAAGGATCAAGTGTATGTGTAATCGAAGTCAAGGATGCATTGTATGAGCACGTCGAATTACCTTGAATCACATCTCCATGTATGGAGAATGGAATCAAACATGTTTAGAGGTACCACACCCTAACATGGTGTCCTACGCGCGGCGAGAGCATGCAAAGCGTCGACGAGATGATGCTAGAGCTTCGAGATCTATTGTCAGAGATGAGTGGGATTTAGATGACAATAGCCCTGCACCCCACGAAGTTGTGGAAGAGGAAGTGTTTGATGATATGGTGCGAAATCTTTTTAAGGATGATCCAAAGGTATGGACGATGATGATATGGAACAAGAGCATCTTTACAAGGCTTCATCGTCAACACCGGTTTTTGAAGGGTGCACATTCTCTATTTTACGTGCTTCACTTGAAATACTCAATATACAAACAGTTTATGGATGGAACAATGCAAGTCTTGACGCATTATTGAAGTAAGCATTCTAACTTGCAAATTTGAATTAGTGGTTTAAGGTTTAGGATTTAGGACTAATTGATGATATTGGATGCAGGCTATTATCAAACATGCTTTCCAAAGGGAAATAGACTACCCACCTCAAGAGACATAGCGAGGCACTATGTGACATCTCTTGGAGGATTGGATTATGATCGCATACATGCATGCGTCAATGATTGCATTCTCTTTCGTGGGACGCATAAGGATGCTCGACATTGTCCCACTTGTGGTGAAGCAAGGTATAGAACAGATGTGAAGAGTTTTGATGTACCTCGTAAAGTCTTGCGACACTTTCCTATAATTCCTCGCATCAAACACATGTTCAAGTGTAAATCCATAGAAGAGATCATGTCATGGCATTCCTCACATCGATCGGATAATGGCATGTGGAGAATTCCCGCAGACACTCCTGCTTGGAAGCATATTGAAGATGAGTGGCCCAGCTTTAAAACAGAGCCCAGAAACTTGAGACTTGGCCTAGGTATGGATGGAGTGAATCCATTTGGTTTCAAAAGCACCGCATACAGTGTGTGGCCAGTTGTGTTGGTGAATTACAACCTTCCACCATCAATGGCAATCAAGAAGGGACATCTTATGTTTTCCCTTCTAATTCTAGGGAAACATAAAGTCAAGCATATGGATGTTTATCTCGAACCGTTGATTAATGAGTTGGAGAAACTATGGAGAGGTGTTGCAGTGGTGGGGACATTAGTAGGCCTCCCTCCTCTCGACACTTCGACTTAAAAGCAGTGTTGATGTGGACAATGCATGACTTTCCAGGATACAACGATTGTTCTGGTAAGAATTCTAATTACCTCCCTACTCTAATACTATTCGCTATATTAATTATAGATATTGACTTTATTATTCTAACTTTTATTTATATTTTAACAGGTTTGAAAACATCGAGTAAACATGCATGTCCTGTTTGTGGCCCTTCATTAGTACATGAGTATGCTGACGGTTTGTGTAAGACCATATTCGATAATCATCATCGATTTCTCCCCTCAGCTCATCCTAAATATGTTGCTAGTAAGAGTAACATTCCTCCACAAACACTTCGTGCAAAAGATTGGAAGCGTATTTGGGAGTCTACAAATATTCTTCCTCTAGATGGCATGAACAGGTATAGTAATATTTTTCAATCTTGTTTTGTGTAGTCTCTAATTGGATTAAAGGTCACATAGAGCAATCCCTTGTGTAGGTACTCCATTTTTTTCGGCTACCATATTGGACCCATCTTAAGATTAACCATCTTCTTGATCCCATGCACATCTTCAAGAATGTGGGATCTGGTATTTGGGAACATGTTATTGGTAAACAAGACAATGTTAGCGTACATGAGGACTTGCGGGTCGCAAGACGTATGCGTCAAGCTTGGCCACGAGAGGAGGGTGGGCACGTTCGTCTTCCGCTGCACCATGGATTATATCAAAGAAAGAGGAGAAGCAGGTAAAGCAGGCCATCACCACTTTGCGTACTCCCACTGGATGCATGAGATCATTGAAGGGAGCCTTTACAACCACTAAGAAAAGAGGCGTTGAGCAACTATATGGGTTGAAGTTTCACGATTGGCACAAGATGCTCCAAGTAAGTGTTTTCCAAGTCTTGTACGTTGAAATTAAATTTTGTAATGCCATAAACCATACATACATGTGCTCTTATGTGCGCAGTTCATACTACCTACTAGCATTGACCATTGTGCAAATAAGAGTTTGAAAAAATGTATTTATAAAATGGGCGAGCTTGTGAGGCATGTAAAACCCATGTCAGATCACCCTTCATTATACCTTGTAAAATGAACGTGCATGATGTATAACGTACTATTTATTTATTTTTCAGATATGTTAGTTCCAAAGTAATTGATCCAGCCACGTTGGATGATGCGCGTGTTATGGCAGTGGAGGTGGTTTGTTTAGTAGAGGAGATTTTTCCGCGAACCATTCTCACAAGTCAACTAATATATCTAAGCTCGCGTACCCCTTGACTTTTGATATGCTAATTAATTACTGCAGTATGTGTATTTGAGTAGGTTTTCTATCTACCAATGGTGCATGACATTAAATGGTGGTACGTCATCCCTATTGCACCACCTTTCAAAGTGATGTATAATACATTCACTGATATGGAGCATATGGAGGATGTAACAAGATGCAATGAAGATGATGTCGAACAGGCCAATGAAGATGTTGTGATCGATGATCAAGAAATAAGAGATGATCATGATAATGAGGATGAGCGTGCCATATCTCATGATCATGAGAATGACCCTACCATTGAGGATGATGGTGATGTTGATGAGGATGATCAGGACATCAATACCATTATCAATGGACAGAATATCGATAGTGGAATAAATTTAATCGTAGCCTTACAAATTGATCAAATGGATATTGATGTTGATCGTTTGGCAAGGATGGATCTTATTGAAGATGCGAACCCTAACCAATCCGTCACTGTATCGTTCTAAATTGATGACATTTCTATTGTATGTGTTGTCTTTTGATTATCATCTCATGATTTATTTTTGAATATATTTCATTGTTGTAAATGCATGTAGTGGGATTGTGTAATGATATATACTGTAATGTACTATGAGATGGTTTAAAGAAAATAGTTTTTAAAGGAACTCAGTTTTTCTTAATAGAGCGTGTATTGCGCTTATACACACGCTGATAGATGCCAATATACACATGAATTTAAATGCCAAAATACATGCGCCCGATACTATTCAAACACATGCGCACGCCCGTAATTTATCGCGTGTATGAAACGCGTGTATGGCAGCATTGTCTTATAGTGTATGCATAAAGGATAAATTTTTATATCAAATGTGTTACTTTTATCAATTTTTATTTTCATGCATAGAAGTATGCATAAAGGATAAATTTTTATATCAAAAGTGTTACTTTTATCATTTTTGATTTTAATGCATAGAAGCATGCATAAAAGATAAACTTTTATTATAAAAGTGTTACTTTTATTATATTTGATTCTAATGCATAGAAGTATGCATAAAAGATAAATTTTATTATAAAAGTGTTACTTTTATCATATTTGATTTAATGCATAGAAATATGCATAAAAGATAAATTTTTTATCAAGAGATTGAGGTAAATAAATATTCCTCAAGATATCCATATTTTTAAAATCTGTAAACAAATATCTGTCGAAAGAAATTTTAGAAAAAGAGAAATAGAGATAGTACCTTTCGAGAAAGATAATTTTAGGAAAACCTTTTTCAAATCTAAACTCTGATTCAGACTATTGACCAAGACCTAAATCCTTCGTCAATTTAATCAATGACGATGTGCCTAGTTCAGGGAAAATGTACTTAAATCACCCACCGAATCTGAAACTAAGTTAAGACTTGTGATTCTGATCTCAGGATCAAATTAACAGAATTCGAGAAATTCTGTTTAGAATTGAAAACTGGATCTAGAAGTATTGAGATACGGATTTACGATATACTCATGGTATTCAAACGAAAATCAAAACTGTAAACTTGCATAGAAACCCTGCCTTCTTAAAAGACTATCTTACGCCAGAATGCTGGAGGGAGCATTTGGCATGTATGTTTATCTAAGGGAAGTTCGGTTGCAACAGTTGGCGGGGAGTGTTCGAGGAACAGCTCACGTGGCAAAACCTGCCGAGGTCTTGACCAGGCTCGGTATGGTTAAAATGGTGCGCTTCCGGTACGATGGACGAGGGCCGATGAAGCGGTCCTTGAGTGAAGTGCTAGGACACCTAAGGAGGATCCTGGGGTGGAGGGTTCTGACTAGGCGATGCACGGGCTCGCGATGCCGAGGACATCCATGCATATGTCGAGGAAGATATTATATGATGGACCTATGTTTTTTGTAATCTATCATCACTGGATCTCGTTGTTGACTCGCTGGTCTCAATGGAGAGTCCAGAGTGATACTATTTTGTTGAGAAACAAAGACTCAATGGAAATTTTGAAGTATGACATGTATAACCCGTAAATTGTTTATCAAGGATTATTTTTATTAAAGTTTTAATAAAGAGGAGTGTGTGCGTATCTGTTTTCTAAAGCTAAAGTTGAGAAATGCATTTCAATTATGGGTGGGTGAGTACTTGTTTGGTTCCACCGATTCCAGTGGTGGTAGGGTGGTGGCTAACCCATGGGCCGGATGGGGTTAGGCTGGAATCAGTGGAGTTTTAATAATCCAATTGAAAAATCTTAGAATTACACTAAGATTCGAATAGTTAGACAATTCCCTGATAAATTTTTCAAATAAGTGGATCAACGGCTGTGCGTGACCTTGATCAAGAAAAAAGCGTTGAATTTACTAAAGTGATCAAATTATATCAGTGATAGTTTTCTTCTATCTGATTTATTCAGTTGAAGGATAGCATAGAATTGTTCACGTAAGAAAAATTCGTTAAAAAAATTTCATAAAGGTGGAATCGTCCCCGCTTTTTGGGCATGGGAATTTTACTCGGTTTCGGTTTTTGGAGTGACCACCAGCCTAGTCTCGTGCCCGGACATTCGAGGGTGAGGCCTCGAGTGAGAAACCCTGCCCCGCGCATGAAGGGGGCTGCTTCCACTGTTCAGCTACCCGGAGTCTAGCGCGCGGAGGGGACAGAGGGATCTCACATGACATGTGTGATGTGAATCAGATAGATGTGCATGAATGGATGGATGTGATGTGAATAGGGGTGAAGAGATGTGAGGTGAATAGATGTGATGTCATGTGAATCAGGATGTAAATGAATGATATGGGATGTGAGTGGATGTATGTGAAAGAATGGATGTGAATGTATGTAAAAGAATGTGATGTGGATGTGTATGTGTATGCGAAGGAATGTGATGTGATGAAAAATGATGTGATGTGACATGAATATATGTGGATGTGAAGTGATAGATATTAATGTATGAATAGATGTGGGTAGTCGTAGAGATGAACGATTGGATGGATGTGTATGAATGAGATATGGTGTGGATAGAAGTGATGTGATATAATGTGGATAGAACGAGATATGGTATGGATAGAAGTGATGTGATATAATGTGGATAGAATGTATGTGATGGGATGGTTATGAGAATGTTACATGTGGTGGTATGAATGAACGAATGTGATGGATATGAATGAATGAGATGTGATGGGTGTAAATGAATGTGTTGTAATTGAATGTGATGGACGAGAATTGATGTGGTGTCATGTGAATTGTGATGTGAATGATTATGATGTGATGAGAAAGAGAATAGTGATGAAATAAATGAGAAATGATGTGAAACAAAGTGGAAAGACGAGAGTTTGCTATAGAAACTGTATTTATAACCTGTTTTTTTAAATGACTATTTTATGTCTAGAATGTTGGGGAAGCATTTTGAACGTCTTGTGAATGAGGTGGTGGAGACCTAAACTGATCAAGTTGCAAAAGCTGAGGGACGGAGAGTCAATGGAGGACCTCTCGCATAGCAAGGCCGGTTAAAGTCTTGACCAGCCTCGGTTCAATTAAAATGGTGAACTTCTGGTACGGTGGATGAGGGACCAAGGAAGCGGCCTATGAGTGAAGCGCTAGGTGACCTGCGAAGAATGCTAGAGGGTGCTCACCATAGGGTGCTTGGGCTTTGGGTTGCCAAAGATACCCACACATGCGTTGTGGAAGATATTGGAACAAGGAGTAAGAGTTGTTTTTTGAATTCGGCATGGATCTGGTTGATTGACCTTGCTGGTCCTCAATGGATGAGTCCATGGCTCTTTTATATGGATCCGTTGGTTGATCTTTAACGGAGATTCCATTTTTGATATGTGAATATATTGCCCGTTACTCTATGAGCTAGGAACTATCGAAAAGGCCCCTGAGTGGACAGGTGGTGAGCGTTCTAGTTGCCAATGATGCCATAGATATACTGATGAAGGAATGATTGAATGATTGGAAATAAAAATTCAATCAGAGATTTTGAGGATTATGACCACTCATACTATGGTTTCGTTAAATGATTGTTTTAAAGACAACTGATTTTGTGAAAAAGGCAATTTCATATTGGGTGTGTAAGTGGTGTGACTAGTTTTAAGTTTGCATGAATATCTAGCTAGGGGGCCCGAGAACTCCCTGGTACAACCTGACCAAATTCTTAATTGAATCCCATGACTACAGTAGTTGGGCGGTTGGCTAATCCATGGGACTGGATGGGCTGGACTGATGGATCCCTAAATTAAGACTCAATTTAGTTATGGTATGATAGATGAAGTAAATCATGGACAAAAATTGTTCTATGGAAAAGAATCACAAGCTGTGCCTTTCAATGAGGAAAAAAGCATTGGTCTCTATGATCCAAGTGCAATCTTTCCCTGATCTGACTATGGGACTTACGGGTTTGGTCACATCAGTTCAGTTAGTTAAGACTTTTTGACTACGTTAGAGAAAATTTATCCTGGAGGAATCACCCGTGCTTTCCGGGCAATGGAAAGTTTTTTTGAGTTCGTCGATTTTAGAAGAACCAATGGATTAGTCTCTTATCCGGATATCCGTGGGCGAGGCCCTGAGTGAGGGACCTTGGCCCGCGCAAGAAGTGCTACTTCCACTGCTAGCGGCCCTGAATTCGTTACGCAATGGTGGGGATAGGGACCCTACAGCTGGTATCATAGCAAATTTGGCTAAAGTGGATCAATTGAGAAGCCAAAAATGTCAAAAATTGATGAAGTAGCAGTAAAAGGTTGAAATTGTGTGATAAATTCATACAAATTGTTATTCGGACTGAAATTCATAAATTGGTAATTGGGTCTTCAGATGGAAGTACCGCAATTATATGGAATCCCTAACTTTCTTGAGGCCTAGACATGATGGTATTTACCTTATAATTCTAGGACCGTGACTACCCCTATATACCGAGGGTATAACTAAACCTCTTTAGTGGCAGTATATATGAGTAAATCTAAGATCTTGAAATTATAAGCAGAATTGCTATCGAGATGATGAATTTGAATGTGGTTGATATGATTTTAAAATTCTGGTTGAGAACTTATGAGTTGATTTGGATTCTGATTGAAAAATGATGATTCTTGAATTTTGTAATAAGCTGAACAAAACCACAATGACGATGAATGGGAAGAGTCCCGATGATGATGTTCATAACTTGAATGACGATAATGACTTCAGCAAATCACTATGAGGATGAATGGAAAGAGTCCCGATGATGTTCATAACTTGAATGATGATAATGACTTCAATAAATCACTATGAGATTAGTGGATTGTGCTGACAAATTGCTACTGTTAACACTTGACCCAGTGGATCAAGTTAAGGGATGACAAATAGAAAAATTCGCATAATTGAAATCCCCATGGGTGGAGGACTGTTCAGATAGAAATTTTGGTCTAATGGACCATTATTGTGTTAAAGATATGAATGAGATGTTCTGAATGAATTGTTATCCGATAATGAGTTCTATATGAATATCTTTATCCCATGATTCTTTGAGGAACTGACCAGTCTAAAGAACCCCAATATCAGTTGAATCTAAAATCGAATTTGAATCATAAATAAAGGGACTTAACAAGAATTTTTGGATTGATAGGAGCATGGATCAAGGTCGTCGTGGTAGAAATGATAACCCCCAACTCTTCATAGATCGCAGCCTCCACCTTTCAAGGGTGAAGGGAAAAACTTGGGTGAGGCTGTGGAAAAGTGGATCGAAGCAATGGAAGAGTACTTTGATGTCACTGGGTACAATGAGAAGAGCAAAATGGCTCTTGCAAGATGAAGATAGTAGAAACAGCCAGAGTGGCATGGAGAAACCATCACTAGACAAAACGTCTGGATCGGAATACCCAGACATGGAATGATCTAAAAAATTACCTAAGGACGAGGTTCTGTCCCTCCGCCGGCTTTCATTAGGGGATGGTTGAGGTCTCTAGGGGCCCTTTAAGCTGCCATATTATGATTTTAATGACTTTTTGTTAAAATGTTAAGTTTCTTTGACTTTGGATACCTTCTTATTCTTCAAATGGCTAGAAGTTTGAATTTCAAAGTTTTTCGCCAAAATTGAATTTAAAATTGAGTGGGAAAAACCATATCATGTGACATATCTATGGAAAGAGCTCAGCGAGTAGATTCTGGATCTCTAATCTCCGACAAATTTTGAGCTCATATGTAGAAGTTATGGATGTCCGAAATTTTAAAAACTTTCCCCTCCACTTTTTAGGAATGAAAAGTATAAAAAGGCATCTTCTAGAGAATATTTTGAGCACCTTTAATCACCCAACATTTTTGTATACATGGCATCACATGATTGGCCCTTTTCCTTAATAACCTTTTAATCACATGGCATCTTAAAGGGCCCCTATAGACCTCAACCTTCCCCTAATGTTGGAAACAAAGATGAATGAATTTTTAGAGTTAACCCAGGGGAGTAGAACTATTGAATTATATTACCAAGCGTTCGCTCTCCTCCTCAAATTCTCGCCACCGCTGGATGAAGAACAGCTGATGGCCAGGTTCATTCGGGGACTAAACGAACCTTTGAATATCCCTGGTGAAGAATGCCAAGCCAATTTCCATGGCTGAAGCAATGTGGATGGCGAAGGATTTCTCCAAGTTCTTTGATGTCAAAGTCCTGCTACCAAAGCCAACACCATCACCTTTCAAAAGGTTTTTAATTCTAGAAGGTGATTCTAACCTTCCGCCGCCTAAAAGATATCAGGGTCAAGCCCACGATATAGTAAGTTTCAGAATGGAAGAAATGTCCTTTTCCCAAAACTCAATCCCCTGGAATTCAACTTCAGAAGTTCCACCCTTGAACAAGGGAGTAAAATGCTATAACTGTCAAGGATTAGGACGTCATAGTATGGATTGCCCAACACCTTTTGGATCAAGGTTTTCGGGGGGCAGGTAAATCGGGGATCAAGATTCTCGACTCTAGCTCCTTCCTTCCAGAGTAATCAGGTTTCTTTCCACCAAAATCAAGAAAATCCCAGAGGTAGACCCTCTAGCCAACCCGCAGTCTCAATCTAAAGTAATGCAAGACCTCTGCCTTAGAATAGGGGAAGGCAAAGAGAGATATTTCCAAATCGACCGTCCACTTCCAAGGCAGTAACGCTGGAAGTAAATGTGTTTTTCAAGTGAGAGAGAATGTAAGATTCCTCCCTAGCCCCTCAAGATGTCTAGTTTCTTCCCCTGTAATCAATCCCCTTTTCAGAATAAGAAAAGATCTTATTTTTACCTGTTTTGGCCTAGAGAGAGAAAATATTCTAGAGAGAGGTAACTCATTTTTTAGCTATCTTTGGATGAAAAAATATCCTTTCTTATTAAACTAGATTCCCCCAAAACAGAAGTTTAAAAAGAATTTCCTAAGGTGCATTAGAAATAAATGATAATGTGCTCAAAAGGCCCTGGCCTAAGGATCCAGATTTTTTGAAAATTTTGGTTTAAGGTTCTGAGGGACCAATTAGATTAATCCAAATGTAGGGAGGAGATAAATTGAAAAAATAAAAAACCCCCCCCAAAAAAAATGAGTAAATACTCACATAAGATGAAGAGTGGTGGACTAAGGACCAAGGAAAAGAGTGACACCTGAAAATGAAGATTCCCCCTCATGAAGGAGGTGCCTTTTTTCTCATCATTGCTTTTCATTTTAAATCAATAAAATGAGATATTTCATCTCTCCTCTCTCCTAATTCAAGTCTAGTTCCAAAAAGTAAGCTGAACTGACCCAAAAATAGTCAAAAAATTGACCAAACTGATCTTGAAAATTCTAGAATCAGTTTGCTTGGTTTGAGGCTCAATTTTTCCTATAAATAGAAGCCTCTCCCTTTGTAAAAGCTTAATAGTGTTTATGCACTGTTACTCTGTAACTCCTCCTCCCAGAGCCAAAAACATTGAATTCACTTGATAATTCAATTGTTTTTTACTAAATCCTCTACAAAGAATTGGTGGCCACTCTTGATCCAAACAAGAGTAGAACCCTCAATCCCTCAAGCCAAAGGAAAGCTCACAAAACTCTATGTAAGTTAATAATTTCACTTTTTTCTAATTCTAATCTACGATTTTCTAAATTCTTTGCTTTTTAATGTGATTATGGATTATAAGCCTTGATGAACAGGCTTCACCCTTCTCTTCATTTAGAATTTTAGCCTTTCTTTATCCTAAAATGAGTAACAAATAAATTGAGTTAAACTTTTCCTATTGATTATTCTTTAGAAGTGAAAATTTGATTAGATTAGAATGCTTTATTTCATCTTAGGATAAATTTTAAAAGTAAATTTAGAATGTAGAGATTGAGAAATGGTCAGCCATACAAAGGAGGTTATGGTAAAATTTTCTTAAATTTTGTGAAAATAAGTTTTATCTTTATGTTATTCAAAAAAGAATAATCCCCACCGTTTGAGCATTCTAAAAGAAATTCTTTTTATTTTAAAAGTGTTATTCCTATTTTATGCATAAATAGATGCATAAAAGGATTTTCTTTTATTATAAAAGTGTTATTTTCATTAGATTCAGTTTCTATGCATAAAAAGATATATATTGGATATTTTCTTATGTGTTATTTTCATTAGATTCAATTTTTATGCATAGAAAAATGCATATTGGATATTTTCTTATGTGTTATTTTCATTAGATTCAATTTCTATGCATAGAAAGATGCATATTGGATATTTCTTTATTATAAAAGTGTTATTTTCATTAGATTCAATTTCTATGCATAGAAAGATGCATATTGGATATTTTTTATTATAAAAGTATTATTTTCATTAGATTCAATTTCTATGCAGAGAAAGATGCATATTGGATATTTCTTTATTATAAAAGTGTTATTTTCATTAGATTCAATTTCTATGCATAGAAAGATGCATATTGGATATTTTTTATTATAAAAGTATTATTTTCATTAGATTCAATTTCTATGCAGAGAAAGATGCATATTGGATATTTTTTATTATAAAAGTGTTATTTTCATTAGATTCAAATTCTATGCATGGAAAGATGCATAATAGAAATATTTTTATTGTAAAAGTGTCATTTTCATCAGATTCAAATTCTATGCATAGAAAGATGCATAATAGAAATATTTTTATTATAAAAGTGTCATTTTCATCAGATTCGATTTCTATGCATAGAAAGATGCATATTGAAAATCTTTTTATTTTAAAAAGTGTTATTCCTATTAAATTGATTTTATGCATAAATAGATGCATAAAGAATTTTTCTATCAAAATTAGATTTTCTTTAATTCTATGTTTAATTTCCATCAATATTTGATAAATGAATAAGTAAATACGCTGAGAGAGAAAATTCTATCGTTTCATAATCACTCGGTTTGTAAAGAGAAAATTCAGCAAATCTATCGAAGTCGAAATATTTAGATAAATGATTAATTTATTCCTCATCGAAATTCGTATTTAGAAATCAGTTAAGTGAATATTCAATGAATGAAATTCTGTAAATTAGTATTTGAAATATCACCCCCTTTTCAAGAAAGACAATTCAGGAAGAAAAAAAGATGTGAGGTAAATAGAAGTGATAAGATGTGTAATGTGAATCAGATAGATGTGAATGAAGGGATGAATAGATGTGATGTGAATAGAGGTGATGAGATGTGAGGTAAATAGATGTGAAGAGATGTGTGATGAGAATGAGATAGATGTGAATGAAGGGATGAATAGATCTGTGATGTGAATAGAGGTGATGAGATGTGAGGTAAATAGAAGTGATGAGATGTGTGATGTGAATCAGATAGATGTGAATGAAGGGATGAATAGATGTGATGTGAATAGAGGTGATGAGATGTGAGGTAAATAGATGTGATGTGAATAGAGGTGATGAGATGTGAGGTAAATAGATGTGAAGAGATGTGTGATGAGAATCAGATAGATGTGAATGAAGGGATGAATAGATGTGATGTGAATAGAGGTGATGAGATATGAGGTAAATAGATGTGAAGACATGTGATGTGAATCAGATAGATGTGAATGAAGGGATGCATAGATGTGATGTGAATAGAGGTGATGAGATGTGAGGTAAATAGATGTGATGAGATGTGTGATGTGAATCAGATAGATGTGAATGAAGGGATGGATAGATGTGACGAGAATAGAGGTGATGAGATGTGAGGTGAATAGATGTGATGAGATGTGTGATGTGAATCAGAAAGATGTGCATGAATGGATGGATGGATGTGATGTGAATAGGGGTGAAGAGACGTGAGGTGATGTCATGTGAATCAAGATGTAAATGAATGATATGGGATGTGAGTGGATGTATGTGAAAGAATGGATGTGAATGTATGTAAAAGAATGTGATGTGGATGTGTATGTGTTTGTGTATATGCGAAGGAATGTGATGTGATGAAAAATGAGGTGATGTGACATGAATATATGTGGATGTGAAGTGATAGATATAAATGTATGAATAGATGTGGGTAGTCGTACATGTGAACGATTGGATGGATGTGTATGGTGTGGACAGAAGTGATGTGATATAATGTGGATAGAATGTATGTGGTGGTATGAATGAACGAATGTGATGGATATGAATGAATGAGATATGATGGGTGTAAATGGATGTGATGTAATTGAATGTGATGGATGAGAATTGATGTGGTGTCATGTGAATTGTGATGTAAATGATTATGATGTGATGAGAAAGGGAATACAGATGAAATAAATGAGAAATGATGTGGAACAATGTGGAAAGACGAGAGTTCGCTATAGAAACTGTATTTATAACTTGTTTTTTTTTAATGACTGTTTTGTGTCAAGAATGTTGGGGAAGCATTTTGACCGTCTTGTGAATGAGATGGTGGAGACCTAATCTGATCAAGTTGCAACAGCTGACGGAGAGTCAATGGAGGATGTCTCGCGTAGCAAGGTTGACCGAGGTCTTGACCACCCTCGGTTCGATTAAAATGATGAGCTTTTGGTACGGTGGATGAGGGACCAAGGAAGCGGCCTATGAGTGAAGCGATAGCTGACTTGCGAAAGGATCCTAGAGGGTGCTCACCATACGGTGCTTGGGCTCTAGGTCACCAAAGATACCCACACGTGCGTTGTGGAAGATATTGGAACAATGAGTGAGAGTTGTTTTCTGAATTCGGCATGGATCTAGTTGATTGACCTTGTTGGTCCTCAATGGATGAAACCATGGCTCTTTTATATGGATCCGTTGGAAACGGAGATTCCATTTTTGATATGTGAATATATTGTCGGTTACTATGAGCTAGGAACTATTAAAAAAAGGCCCCTGAGTGGACAACTGGTGAGCGTTCTGGTTGCCTAATCTATGATTCCATAGATATACCGATAAAAGAATGATTGGAAATAAAGACTCAACCATAGATTTTGAGGATTATGACTAGTGATACTATGGTTTTATTAAATGATTGTTTTAAAGATAGCTGATTCTGTGAAAAAGGCAATTTCATATTGGGTGTGTAAGTGGTGTGACTAGTTTTAAGTCTGCATCAATATCCGGCTAGGGGGCCTAGGAACTCTTTTCCCTAGTACCCGGGACAAAACCTAACCAAATTCTTAATTGGATCCCATCACTACAGTGGTTAGGCGGTTGGTTGGGGGCGCGGTTGGCTAACCCATGGGACTAGATGGGGTTAGGCTGGACTGATGGATCCCTAAATTAAATTAAGACCTCAATTCTGTTATGGTACGATAGATGAAGTAAATCTTGGACAAAAATTGTTATATGGAAAAGAATCAATGGCTGTGCCTCTCAATGAGGAAAAAAGCGTTGGTCTCTATGATCCAAGTGCAATCTTTCCCTGATCTGACTATGCGACTTACGGGTTCGGTTAGATCAGTTTAGTTAGTTAAGACTTTTTGACTACGGTAGAGAAAATTTATCCTGGAGGAATCACCCGTGCTTTCCGGGCAATGGGAAGTTTTTTCGAGTTCGTCGGTTTTGGAAAAACCGATGGATTAGTCTCTTATCCGGATATCTCTAGACGAGGCCCCGAGTGAGGGACCCTGGCCCGCGCAATAAGTGCTACTTCCGCTGTTAGCGGCTCTGAATTCGTTGCATAGTGGTGGAGACAGGGACCCTACAGCTGGTATCATAGCAAATTTGGCTAAACTAGATCAATTGAGAAGCCAAAAATGTCAAAAATTGATGAAGTAGTAGTAAAAGGTTGAAATTGTGTGATAAATTCATACAAATTGTTATTCAGACTGAAATTCATAAATTGGTAATTGGGTCTTCAGATGGAAGTACCGCAATTATATGGAATCCTTAACTTGCTTAGACCTAGACATGATGGTATTTACCTTATAATTCCAAGGATCATGACTACCCCTATATACCGAGAGTATAACTACACCTCTTTACTGGCAGTACATACGAGTAAATCTAAGATCTTGAAATTATAAGCAAAAGTGCTATCGAGATGCTGAATTGGAATGTGGTTGATATGATTTAAAAATTCTGGTTGAGAATTGATGAGTTGATTTGGATTCTAATTGAAAAATGATGATTCCTGAATTTTGGTTGAAATGTAATAAGCTGAACAAAACCACAATGAGAATGAATGGGAAGAGTCCCTATGATGATGTTCATAACTGGAGAAATGATAATGACTTTAGCAAATCACTATGAGATTAGTGGATTTTGTGCTGACAAATTGCTACTGTTAACACTTGACCCAGTGGATCAAGTTAAGGGATGACAAATAAAAAAATCTGTATAATTGAAATCCCCATGGAGGACTGTTCAGATAGAAATTTTGGTCTAATGGACCATTACTGTGTTAAAGATATGAATGAGATGTTCTGAATGAATTGTTATCCGATAATGAGTTCTATATGATTATCTTTATCCCATGATTCTGTGAGGAACTAACCAATCTAAAGAACCCCAGTATTAGTTGAATCTAAAATCGAATTTGAATCATAAATAAAGGGACTTAACAAGAATTTTCGGATTGATATGAGCATGGATCGAGGTCGTCGTGGTAGAAATGATAACCCCCAACTCGACGAGGAAGAGCTTGACTTGGATGTTTGTAAAACTCTTCATAGATCGCAGTCTGGACCTTTCAAGGGTGAAGGAAAAAACTTGGGTGAGGCTGTGGTGGAAAAGTGGATGGAAGCAATGGAAGAGTACTTTGATGTCACGGGGCACAATGAGAAGACCAAATGGCTCTTGCAAGATTGAAGATAGTAGAAACAGCCAGAGTGGCATGGAGAAATCATTGCGAGACAAACCATCTAGATCAGAATACCCAGACATGGAATGATCTCAAAAATTACCTAAGGACGAGGTTCTGTCCTCCCGGCTTTTTGAAAACAAAGATGAACGAACTTTTAGAGTTTACCCAGGGGATCATAACTATTGAATTATATCACCAAGTGTTCGCTCTCCTCCTCAAATTCTTGCCACAGCTAGATGAAGAACAGCTGATGGCCAGGTTCATTCGAGGACTGAATGAACCTTTGAATATCCTGGTGAAGAATATCAAGCCCATTTCCATGGCTGAAGTAGTGCGGATGGCGAAGGATTTCACCAAGGCCTTTGATGTCAAAGTCCCATTGAAGCCAGCACCATCACCTTTCAAAAGCTTTTTAATTCCAGAAGGTGATTCCAACCTTCCACTGCCTAAAAGATATCAGGGTCAAGCCCAAGATATAGGAAGTTCCAGAATGGAAGAAATGTCCTTCAATAAAATGAGATATTTCATCTCTCCTCTCTCCTAATTCAAGTCTTGTTCCAAAAAGTAAGCTGAACTGATCCAACAAAAGTCAAAAATTGTCCAAACTGATCTGGAAAATTCTAAAATCAATTTGCTTGGTTTGAGGCTCACTTTTTCCTATAAATAGAAGCCTCCCCCTTTGTAAAAGCTTAATAGCGTTTATGCACTGTTACTCTACTCCTCCTCCCTAGAGCCAAAAACATTGAATTCACTTGATAATTCAATTGTTTTTTACTAAATCCTCTAAAAAAAATTGGTGGCCACTCTTAATCCAAACAAGAGTAAAACCCTCAATCCCTCAAGCCAAAGGAAAGCTCACAAAACTCTATGTAAGTTAATAATTCCACTTTTTTTTATTCTAATCTATGGTTTTCTGAATTCTTTGCTTTTTAATGTGATTATGGATTATAAGCCTTGATGAAAAGAATTTCAGCCTTTCTTTATCCTAAAATGAGTAACAAATAAAATGAGTTAAACTTTTCCTATTGATTACTCTTTAGAAGTGAAAAATTGATTAGATTAGAATGCTTTATTACTGATTCTAGAATTTTCCAGATCAATTTGGTCAATTTTTGACTATTTCTGGGTGAGTTCACCTCACTTTTTGGAACTAGGCTTGAATTAGGAGAGAGGATGAAATATCTCATTTTATTGATTTAAAATGGAAAGCAATGATGAGAAAAAAGGCGCCTCCTTCATGAGGGGGAATCCCCATTTTGAGGTGTCAAAAATTAGTTTTTTAACTATTTCCCTTGGTCCTTAGTGTTGGAGCTCTATATATGGCTCACTCTACCTAACTTGGTCTCACCTATATATATGTATCTTGTCCTCAATATGAATCAGTCTTTGGGAGCGTACATGATGTGTCTCTTGTCTCGTCTCTTTTCGTGAACTCATTTGGCTTCGACAAGTGTTGACAGATATCGGCCATTCTCCTCTTTCTAGTACACCCTTGCGGTGTGATAATCAGAGTGCTATTAGTCTTGCAAAAGACTATGTCCAACATAACAAGTCAAAACATATTGCTGTGCATTACCATTATGTTCGATACGAAGTACGCAAAGGCACTATCATGATTGAACATTGTCCAAGTGACCAGATGATTGCAGATATTCTTACCAAAGGTCTCAATGAGTCACGCTTCATTCTCTTGCGCTCAGAGCTTGGAGTTGCCTCGGGCTCACTCTTTCTAGATTAGGCTCTTTACTCTTATGGTAGCTTTGTACATATATCGTTGTAATCTTCTAGACACCATGCACTTTGCACATTCCACAATTGCTCACTATGACCTCTTGGTCCTTTTGTATATTTGTACATAGATGCACAATGCACTTTCACATCGTTACTTCTGGTTCATATTTTCACATTTGTATAGGGGCTTGGGTTTTTCCCTTGTACTCCCCAAGGGTTTTTTCATCCATAGCTAGAGACCCTTGTTTGAGTGGGGGTGTTGGAGCTCTATATATGGCTCACTCTACCTAACTTGGTCTCACCTATATATATGTATCTTGTCCTCAATATGAATCAGTCTTTGGGAGCGTACATGATGTGTCTCTTGTCTCGTCTCTTTCTCTCTACATTTCAACACTTAGTCCACGCTTCATCTTATGTGAGTATTTACTCATTTTTGGGGGTTTTTTCTTTATTTATTCAATTTATCTCCTCCCTACATTTGGATTAATCTAATTGGTCCCTCAGATTCTTAATCCAAAATTATTAAAAAATCTGGACTTTAGGCTAAGGCCTTTTGAGCAGATTATAATTTATTTCTAATGCACCTTAGGAAATTCTTTTTTAACTTATGTTTTGGGGGAATCTAGTTTAATAAGAAAGGATATTTTTCCATCCAAAGATATCTAAAAACTGAGTTATCTCTCTCTAGAACATTTTCTCTCTCTAGGCCAAAATAGGTAGAAACAAGATCTTTTATTATTCTGAAAAGGGGATTGATTACAGGAGGGGAAGAAACTGGACATCTTGAGGGGCTAGGTAGGAATCTTACAAAGGGGTTGTCCAAAAGCACAGAGGGTAAGGACAGGCCATTGGGTGGCGCAATAAAAAGCAAAGAGGGAAGCAGAAGGTCTAAGGAGGGGAGCTGCTATTCATGAGGCTACTGTGGTGTGATTGCTTAGGAGCCTGGAGGAAGCGAATTATCGCTTAAGTGAGAGAGAAGGCCGATTGGTTGCTGCTGGGTAAGAGTACTAATGCTTTCAAGAATTACATACAATACCAACATGTCGATTCAAAGAGTAATGTATGCCATGGCTCGCAATACACAAGATCTGCCTCAACAAGGTTGTGTTTCTCTCCATGGCTATCCGCAACAATGGGATCATGGATTTGTGACATGCTACATAAAGGATTCACCCCCAACAAGTGTGACAACATCATATACATTTGGTGCAAAGCAGTGCAAAAAAAGGAAGGGAACCTTCGAGAGCAACTTGGGATACTTTTGTTACATTGTGAGACATCCTTTATGTTGCAAGAAAGTTGGAATGTATCAGACTCGAAACTGATCAAGATGATGCACGCAGTGTACACAACTGGGTAGTATTGGCAAATAAGAGTCAAACTTTTTTCTATCAATTGTTTGATGAATCCAAGGGACAACAATTTGTTTTGGGAGTCCAAACTAGTTGGCAACTTCACATGATGAACACCCATGGTCATGACAGTTTATTTGCCATGGACGCTACTTTCGGAACGAATAAGTACAAGGTGTGTACTCATCATTGGGATTCCAATAATGCATTTTATAATACTTTAAATTTTGGAATTACTATGAACAAATTGGTGTTTGTTGTAGTTCCATTTATATACATTATTGGTATTCGATGCTCATCAAAATGGTGTTCCAGTAGTGTGGGCCATCACGTCATCTTGCTCCATGGTTGATATCAAAATTTGGTTAACTGCTTTGAGAAACCATATTTTTGATGCCAATAAGTCTTGGGGCAATCTAATGCTTTTATGGTGGATGATGCACAAGCGAAAATCCAAGCTATCAAGTGAGTTTGGACATGTGTTTTTCCACTGTTGCAACATGTGTCTTTAACATGTGATTACAAACATTTTAAGTAATGCAACTTGCTCTTCGTATGTCATATTTGGTGCAGGGAGGTGTTTGGGACACTAGTCTACCTATGTCTTTGGCATGTTCGACGATCACGGTTGAAAAACTTGATCAAGAAAATGTCAAATGTTTCCACTCGAGTTGAAATGTTTAGATCATTTTGGGAGCAATCATGAACATGCAAAGCAAAACATGTGGCACAAAAGCAAGTAGTGAGAAGGAAGCCATGGGAATTCTGGAGACATTTTTGGAAACAAACAAGGACCGAGCATTATTCATCAATTACTTCAAAGAGCAGTGGATGAATTCCATAGGTAATATATCATGCTTCAAGTTGTTCTAATGAAATGTTCCACATTAAATATTCATGTACCACTGTGTTTGTGTTCTTTTTGTAGGGATGTGGATCTGAGCAAGTAGGAATTCACCTCATTCTAACCAAGAGATGAATGGGAGCATTGAGTCATATCATGGAGTTCTTAAAACTCGATTCTTAATTGGCCGCAAAACAATACATGGTGGATAAGTTGACTAGCTTTTACAGAAGTTGCTTGGCCCTTGCCACTCATACTATTGGTATCATGACATGCTAAAAGAGGCAAGCTTCAAGAAGAATTTCAACATTATTGATGTTGTATCTAATTCAGTGCAACGTGCAAAAGCCATTCCTGATGATGAAGATGTTAAGTTCATAGATAAAGAGTGCAAGCATGTCCTCATTAGGAGCCAAAGCAGGCGAGAAATATGGCACAAGGTAGACAATGCTGATTGTGATTGGGCATGCTGCTCTTGTGAGTGGGCGATGAGAGGAAACCTTTGCAAGCACCAAGCAAAGGTGTCGATGGAAAATATACTACAATCGACACATGTGATTGGTAGATCTATAAGATTGTATCGTAGTAGTCGTGAATACTTCACGTGAGTGTTTTTTAAAAATTTTTTTCGATGTCTTACATTGGTGTACGATCGTTAAACTGTTATATTTTTCCACCAGGCCATGTTTTGTCAATGGGGATTGATAGTGCTACTGACATGGGTAGTTCCAATTCACCTTCTAGCCTTGGCAATGACGAAACCAACAGTGCATTATCTAACTTTCATATGTGGAACCATGGGATTAAACTATTGTGCCTAATGTTATCTTCTTCTATAGGCACACAATCATATGATGAGGATTTGTCTCAAAAAATACAACAAATTGTCAGTGAAACCCTCTTGATTTGTGGTATGTGTGGATGCTTTATTTGATTGACCGTCTCCATACATAACATATGAATGAACTAAACCCATGTGTGTTGTTTTCAAATGGTGATAATGATCTTCTAGCATTAACTAAGCGCTTGGCTCTCCAAATGTAAGCGTCTGTGCAACAATCCAAAGCATCAAGGGCCTTGTTGGTGACATACCCAGCCCATGAGTTATGGGCTCGAGATGATGGGTTTGGGAATTCACTTTCCCGTGCGAAGCCATTCTTTGAGGCTGGCCGTCTCTCTCAAGAAGGTTCGTAGAAGAAAAGAAGAGGTTAGAGCCTTGCCCAAATTCCCAAATGGGGGAAAAGAAAAAGAGGGTGATGATGCATTGACCATGCTTGTGCTAATGAGAACTCTGATGCAAGCGAAGCTTGACCATGCTTTGTATTATTTTTTGAAGATTAAAATTCTTCTTGGAAACACACATTTTGAGTTACGAGAAATTAATGTGTGTGCAAAGAAAAAATGATGCCTTTCACAAATATGCTGATCTTTATGTTAACATAACTCCAACACGTCTTCATAACATCATGTATATTCAACATATTTTGCCTTCAATTCCACAAGTGCTATGGCGAAGGTTAAGTGTCAATCATTAGGAGAAAATGTTTATTATATTGTATTTAATGCTGATTGTGATTGGGGTTGTTGCACATGTAAGTGGGCAATGAAGGGAAACATGTACAAATAGGTGCCCAAATAGGGCTACACATACTATGTTTCATAGTTTAACTACTAGTTGACTACTATGTTTCATAGTTTTGGTACAAATGCAACTTAAAATTGAAACGATAAATATTTTCTTTGAGAATATGTATAAAACGACCGTGCAAAAGGGTTTGAAACACCAAGTGAGTGTCTCGATCTAATAGTCTAATCATTTTTTCTAGCATAATTAGAACATTACCAAACCTAGGAAGCAAAAATGGGTTCGATAAGCTTGGATAGGGCCATATAATCCACACAAATTTGCATAAATCGTCCTCCTTGTGCATTAGAAACACTTGCATACCATGTAATACAATGATTGTATTTTCACAATAAATAATACATGGACAAGGTATGAAACAAAAGTGGTGCCTTGTGGGAGATATTTTCTTAAACTATTAACATTTTACCACATGAAAGATGAATGAGGATAGTTAAAGGCGGAGGAGTGAGTTGTCGGAGGAATAGTTAAAGGCGGAGGAATGAGTTGTCGAGGAATGCTCACTTTCATCATCAAAGACAAGAGTAGGCAAGCTCCGTAGGTGGGGATTTGGTAGGTGCATGAGCTGGAGGCATATGTGGAGCCTAGAGGACCTCATGATGGTGGTTAATTGAAGCCTACAAGATATGATTTTGTGGGTGTTGGGGGGGGGGGGGAAGGGGACTTTTTCATGTTGCTTGTAATGGGTTATTGCAACTACCACGATGGGTAATTTCTAAGGAGCGGCCAGCTGAAACTAGAAATCATGAAGGAGGGGATGATGTGCGGCTATTGGAGACGGTCGCAAATAACGTTAAATGTTAATTGCTGATGTGGAAATGCTGGTGGGAATGCTAACGTGGAAATTAATGCTGCTGGTGGGAATGACCTAGTGCGGCTGTTAGACGACAAGCTGGGGAGCTTGAAATGTATCCCGACCCCACGTGCGGCACTATCGATGCAATATGCACCTAAGCAACGTCTTATCCTAAGATAGATTAAAGTCTTTCAGGAAGAATAAATAAAAGATTAAAGAATTGAGCAAGCTTAAGAAATCCATGTGCCTTGTATTTGT
Source organism: Cibotium barometz (assembly GCF_041138505.1). Taxonomy (NCBI): domain Eukaryota; kingdom Viridiplantae; phylum Streptophyta; class Polypodiopsida; order Cyatheales; family Cibotiaceae; genus Cibotium; species Cibotium barometz. Next base: position 28,994,627 of record NC_141096.1, on the reverse strand, counting down.
TGACATACACCTATATGCATGGTAAAGTGAGCTTAATACAAAGTAGGATTCTTTAAGGGAAAAAAGAGAAGAGAAACTGAGTGTATGACACTATTTATCTAGTATAGTTTACGTTTGGAAGTTTTCTAGGACACGAGTGCTTTTTAACTTTTCTTGTGTTTCCACGTCTTTTTCACATGTGTTCAAGAGTATAGAAATTGGGCATCAAACATACGTAGTTTTCGCATGCAAACTTGTTTTTCATGGTTGAAGGGCATCTTGTGAAGAAAAACAAATTTCTCATGCATGGATTCTTGAGAGAGAGAGAGAGAGAGAGATCCACAAATTTCTCATGCATGGATTCTTGAGAGAGAGAGAGAGAGAGAGAGAGAGAGATCCACAAGGGGACTTGTGTGAAACCTTCCCACATAAGAAACCTAAATCAAAATGTCAAATCCTTTTATATACATCTCAATGAATTTATTTTTTATTTTAAAAGTAATAAACTTTATTCCTTGTTTACATTGCATAGTTCAATATGTACCTAAAGAACTTAAGTTCTATTTGCTAAACTAGGTATGCATATGGAGAAAATCATTTTAATAAATATTGCATCTTTAAAAAAAAAAGTTTTTTATGTAAAATACAAGGAGTCTCAATATAGAAAAGATGAAATTATTGAACAAATGAGAAGTTTTCATCAAGAGGAAACCTTTTTGATCTAGAATATATTAGCTCAAGAATGTATGTGTAATTATGTTTTTTTAAATTGAGAAACCTTGTTTTAAAGGCTAGTAAATTCAAGGAGATTTTTTTTTGTTTAATCTAATGCATAAAATTTCTATATAGAAATCCAAGTTTAAAAATATTGCAAGTAATAAACCTTGTAACATATAGACTGAATTTTTATTCCAACAAAAGATACCTAAACAAATATGAAGCAATTATATGATTTTTCTTGCACACATTTACATTTTCCTAAAAGAAGAATTATGTACATAAAGAGAGAGTGACTATGTACTCATAAGGTGGATTACAGAATCAGATGATCTCCCCCCACATGCAATCCACAATTTAAACAAAATCAATGGAGGGATAAGAGTTTGTGCTCTAAACTTGTTTGCCATCATCTATGTAGACTCAAATCCACCACTTTTGCAATGTTTGTGCAAACTATCAAGTTCAATTTAGTGAGAGAGGTATAAACATGGAAATAAAGCCGGGGAAACTCCATAAGCCTTTTCCTTACAGGGATTGATTTTAAGAAAAATAACTAAAGATTTCACTAGCCCAATAGTTCAGCCCAATCAAGCCCATTTATTAGACCCAAGTAGAATTGGAAATTTAGCCCCCACTGAGTTCCTAATCAAGGCTCTAATTAAGATTCCAATTGAGCTCTAAAAAATCTCATAAATTTGTGCTAATTTAATTCTCATTTAGGGTCCCATCTAGACTCTGATCTCTAATTCCAATTTATGATTTAATTTAATTAAGCATTGATTAGGCAAAAGTTTTGCATTTATTTTTATTTGATCTAGATGCTAATTGAGCCCTCAATAAGGATTCACGTAAGCTTCACATCAATATGCTTTAATTGAGCTTTTCATTATGGTACCATTAGGACTAAATCTAGCCCTCAGATGGACTCTAACTTATCTTGCCCAATGGAAAAATATGGCCATCGATCGGAATCTAACTTATCTTGACCAATGTATAATTTAATAGATTTTTTGATGCTAATGACACTAACTAAATGAAGCTAGTGGCATTATTAATGACCAAATAAGGAATTCCAAATTCATTCAATCAACTCAAACTTTCATATCATCTAAGGTATTCACTTATTCTTAATTAGTCAAATTCTTCCTTAACATTATAACAAAATGTAGGCTTAGTGGTGCATTTTTTCAACTCTTTAGTGGCGCTTTACGTTTCACCACTTTAGCGTCTCTAAACTGATGTTGTGTGGTGCTTATAGTGATGTTGGGTTTTTTAAACCACGTTGCCATATGCAACAAAATATGACATTTTATACATTGTTTTTATACTTTTTCCTTTTGTTTTGTTATGTTTCTTTTTAGTTTTTTTTGTTTCCTTCTTGCTTTCTTTCTACGCTTATGTTTAAGCTCTCTATCTACATGCTCTCTACCTTATTTTTTTCTTTTCCCATTCTCTTATTTTGTGAAACATCTCTCATTTTTAGTATTATGTTAAGGTTTATTTCTTCTTTAATTTAAGTTATTAAACCAGCATTTTTTTGTCTATTTTTTTGTGGTTTTGCAACTTTTCATCTTCAGCTATTTTAAGGTAGATTCTATAAACTTTGACCTTTTATTTTATTTTAAAAACTAATTTTCTATTTTCTATTTTTAAAATTTAATTTTAAAGAAACATCACCACTATTACATTGGGCCTAATGCATTAGACCCAATGGAATAGCCCTTATTCATCATTAGGGCTTAATAACTAAAGCCCTAATTTCTTATGGTATTATGCATTAGTCCCAGTATAAGATGCATTAGTGTTGATGCATGTTGCATTAGTTATAATGTCCTATGCTAATGCTTTATTCATAATGCACTAGCATTATAGTAATGCATATATTATTACATTATACACAATGCATAATGTAAACATTAAGCAAATGCTTCATGCACAATCCCCATGCATTAACTTACACGTAGACGTACTATGCATAATTCACGGGTCTTAATGAGCAAGGGCTTATGCTTATGCATAATGTATAAGCTCAAATGCATTAGGGCTTATGGATTATGCAAAAGACCTAATAAATTAGGAGCCTTTAAATTATGCATAAGCCTAAATGCATTAAGGCTTATGCATTATGTAATAAGACCTAAGACATTAGGGGCTTTTACATAAGGCCTTATGTATATAGATGGGTCAGTCAATGTTTTTATATATGAACCTAAAAATTAAGAAACTTGGGAGAATCTTTGGAATTTTTTATCTTATATGGTAGAAATGTTTAGTGAGTGTACTTTTGGTGAATTTGTCTCTAAAACCCACTAAAACCTAGAAAATCTTAGGTGATTTTTTCTTACAGTTTTTGGTGAAATAGCCTGACAATATGAAAGACCCCTCTAAAATAGCCCTTGGGCTAAAAATGTCCCCCAACGTCTTCCTTGGTTTAAACCTTAATGTATTGGTTTTCCATGCAAGGAAATTTAGTGGTAGATTAACTAATGGGTAGACTTAAGTTTTGGAAAATGCCCAAGCACCCATGAATGATTAGCAAGAAAATTAGCCAAAGAAGTAAATAGTGCCTTAAGAGATCCATTGAAAGTAGTCAAGAAGGAAGTTGTGCTAAGAGATCAAGAGAAAGTAGTCAACAAGGAAACTGGTTGGGTGTCCATTATATCCAACCAACAACAACTAAGCATGTTGATGAAAGTTCCTTGTGTTATAGAAGAATCTCCATTAGAATTTTCTAGACAAGATAATTTGGTCCAAATAACTTTCCAAGTTGATTAGGTTGGACCCTAGGAAAAAGAGCATTACATAGTGCGCAATGTAGGCCGGTGCTCCTATCTAATCTTGAGAAGCAAACACTCTAGGGCTATGCCCAACAAACTCTAGAAGATGCCAAGGGTCTTGTCCCCTAACTGGAAGAATCATCTGCTCCCAAGCTAGGTACTCTGCTCTTGAAACTATGGGCGTGCCACCTCCAAGTATGTCCTCTGCTTCCTCAATCATGTTAAAGTCACTACCTAAGCACCAAAAGCCAGCTAGAGGGAGGACCTACCATACTAACCTCCAGAAGAGGGCTCTACATGCATGAGCGTTTGGAGCATAGATGTTGAGGATCCAACACTATCGTCTCCAATAGTAATGGTAATCCATAGTGCCTACCTCAGGACAATGACTCCTGAGCCAATCCCTACTACGAGTAGCAGGGATTGGCTCACTGACAAAAATACACACCCCTCCCTGTGTCCTTGTAGGGCCAAAGGATGGGGACTAGAAAGTAAGACTCCTCCCTTGAGGAATCTTCTCGTATATACGGGTGTGCCCCTTTGAGAGATGATGATCCTGGAAGAAATGAATGTTTATGGGTCCCCCCACTATAGCCCTCTGAAGCTCACCTCATAGGAGGCCTCATCTTTGAAAGCACCGAGGCCCCCTAAACCCTAAATGTTCCATGAAACAATCTGCATATCAATCTCGGTGTGATGCGATGGCACTAGCAGAACTGCCCTCCACTCAAAGAGTCTTGGGCGAGGCCTTAGATGGGGAATAATTAAAATTTGTGTGGGGGCAAAGGCACGCCAAGTAGGCACTAATCTTGTCCTCCATGTGATGCCACTCTGTATGACCATGCACATATGCATGCTTTGGACTCCATCGGGTATCTGGTAAGAGGCGAGAAAAGGTACCAGAATAGAGGTATGCATGAAAACAAAGATCAGCACCTTGAGACTGGAGACTACCATCTCTCCAGCCTAGCCATGGGTTGATCCTCCAAACTCCAATCTAGCCAGAGGTCAAAAATGGGTGAGGATGTTGATGATGCGAAGATAGTAGAGATGTCCCACTAACTCAGGATCCCACTCTGACCTAGGGGCTACACTGAGGGGGAAAGAGAAGGTCATCGAGCCATTATCTCGCGTAGAGGGCCTGGAGTGGTGAAAAACCACACATACCCAAATAGGGGCAAGTGTCTCCTAAAAAATATCAGACCCTTCCATCGGCAGACACCAAAAGAGATTGTATTCTACAGACTGTCCCAGGATCCTTGGGGCCCCACTTGGGGACTTTGGGTGGAGGGAGAGCGATCACTCAGAAGGCAACGATGGTCATCTCTACCATATCGGAGAATTGATGAATCAAGTATAAACCCCTCGCTAATGTGTGGTGTTGGTCACTTTACACACTTAAAATTTCCTTTCATGGACTTTTTATCAACAAAAGTCTAGCTAGTTTGATCAAACTTTTATAGTCAAAAGTACAATGGCATGAAAGAAAGAGAGAAAAACAAAGAAAGAGATAGAAAGATATAAAGAAATAAAGATATATAAATAATGTATGTGGAAGGCAATAATGTAGTATGTGACTCAATTCATAAATAAAGACCATAAAAGTTCTATTGCAAATATGTGGTCAAAACCATGGAACAAATAAAGAAATATAACATCCAAATTCAAACAAAAAAAATTTCTAAAACAATAAGTGTTACTTGAGGAGAGTAGGTTATGGGTTGCAAATTTTTTGGGGATAAGTGCACATTCGTTCTAATCATATTAGAAGTTTAGAAATCTTAGTGGTTCAAGCTCAAATATTATAAAATTCACAATACATTTGGAGCGATGGTATCCTTGTGGTTCAGTGTTGCTTGATCATAAAAAGAGGTTCTCCACCTAACTAAAAATGAGATATGTGATGTTAAATGAAAGCAATAATCCATCACTTTTCTTGTGATTTTGAGAATGCCATGTTTGATCTGGTGATTTTAAGAGTGACATGTGTAATGTATTTATAGTGAGCACAAAAGTGTAGTAAATCATCCCACCCTCCCTGGGCTCATCACCTATCACCATAGGCAAAGGTGATTGTGCACCTCCCCCAAAGCATCCACCACCCCTACCTCCCCCAAAGCATCCACCACACCTACCTCCCCCACTACTTGACTATCAAGATGTCTCTAAGAAGCCCTTGAGCTATCACCACCTAGTGGTATCGTGAGCATGCTATATGCTGGGGAGACGGCACCATCGATGGAATAGGAGTGCGCTGAGTACTAGGATGAGCTGAAGGGTTAGGACTAGGAAAAGTGGAAGTATGAGGGGTAGAAAAAGTAGAATTGAGACGGGAAATGAAGGTTCCACCAAAGTAGTGGCTAAGTCTAGTTTTTTTAGAGCTCCTGAGAAAGACAACAAGGTGATGTGGCAAATGGAAAAGCATGAGCACTACCTACCCTTGTATACATTATATAAACAAGTTTACCAGACTACACCCTCAAACTATTCTATGGACCTTGAATTTTTGCGAGGCTACATCTACCAGGTCTGCAACGGTCTAATGAAGTGGTCCATATTTGTTTAGCAAGTTGTTAAGAAGAGAAGTGTTGATGACGATTACACAAAGAAAAAACTTAGCGGATATGCAAGGCAGGTGTACAGTCAATGTCATCTATGAGCTGTGGTGTAATACTATCTCAAGGTGCATGCACTCCGTTGGCACAAGGTAGCATTTATGTGAGGAAGAGGTGGAGGTCTCAGGTCAGGTGGTGCAGACATTGCTGAATGAAATTCTACTGAAGAACGAGTGCATCAAATAAGCTCCATTGCTGGCTCTTCATACAATCAGATAGCAAAGGTACAGGAGGAAAAGTGCATCTTGCATCGCATTGAAGGTGTAATTGAATACCACAACATGATGCGTCCTTCAAATATCATGGCCTGTGATGCACAAGAACAACTAGAGCTATAGCTTGAAGACAAACCTTGTGTCATTAGAGAAGTACTTGAAAAATAAAAGGTTTGTACATGTGTTTTCTACATATAAGGAAACTCCATGCCATGTTCATTGCCTTTTGTTTGTGTTTGTAGGCTGATTTAGACCACAAGAATGTGGTTATGGAGAAAGCAGGTGCTAGTAGAGCTTTCTTGATGGGCGTGAAGCTAGAGAACTCTAGCACGATGATCATTCGACAACCGCCAAAGATTCTCTTGCATGAGGATAGTATGTTGATGCGACAAAAAGTTGCCCAGGGTGTGGCCTCGGATTTGAAGAGGACCAAGCTGTTGTTGGTCTATTTATATTAGCTTGCAAGCATGCATACCATGTGTTTTGCTACTCTTATGTATGTGTCAAAGGCAAGTGCATTGGTGTTGTTGGTTGTAGCCAGGCCATACCCAAAGAAGCAAAAAAAATGGTGTTAAGGAGACCACTTGGTCATGCCATGCTTGAAAAGAAAGGTAGCAACCTATATTCTTTAACTAGTTTTATTCAATTTAGCAGTGCTTTGCATTTGTTAATACCACATTTAAGCACTTGCTATATGTTGCCCGTTGGAAACTCCTTTAAACCCATTTGCAATGCTCCCAAGCTATTATAGTGGGTGTCAATCTAGTGATTGAAGACCATTTTTATTCTCCAAACATATAAACTGGTCTGTTAGTGGATTGAAACCAATATTACAAAACCTTTTCAAGTGCCCCTTCTCTTATAAACTTGTTGACTTGCTTTTTCAGATGATGAGACCACACTATTGATTCAATAAGTGTTACCATTGTTGGCTTAGAAGAGGAGGAGGGCGACATCAACAAGGAACAAAAGAGCACCACTCCGAGGACTAAGTTGAGTGCAAGAGAGCTGTCACCCGTGAGGCATGATGGAAGCTCTCCAAGTGGGAAACAATCATACTCTAAGCGCAAGACCAGGGAAAGCATGTACTAATCATGTGACTCATTCTAGGACGCCAAAGAGGAAGGGTTGTGATGATCAGGGTGAGCTGAATGTTCAACTGTCACCCATGAGGCAAGAAGGAAGCTCTCTAAATGGGCAAGCTTGTCTAACTGTTTGACATGTTCTATGATGCCAAAAAGGAAGAGTTCTGATGCTCAAGGTGAGCATTATTTATTAGTCATCTGGAAAGACCCTATCCGGTATCCCTAGTGGTGCTAGCCACTTATACTTTATTGTTTTTGTAGTTGAAAAAACGTCACTAGTTGTGACCTTGCACAACTAGCAAATAAGAAGAAGAAGAAGAGAAAAATTGATGTTCTATTTCCCTCAAGGGATGTGCAAGAGAAAGAAGATAGTGCACCCGAGAAATCAACAACAACTATAGCATCTGGGTTTGTAGAGGGTGAGAACAGAGAATCCAAAGTTAGAGATGAGCGAGCATCATGTGAGAATGAGAATGAAGGTACTATTGGGCTAAAAGAAGCCAATGATTTAGTTGGAAGAACCTTAAAACCTAAGGGGGACAAGCTATGCTTGTAGTCATTTGTAAAACAGAACACTCCTCTTCTTTTCTCCTTGATCTCTCATGATTAATATATTGCAACTTTAATTTCGCTAGTATCCCTCCACAGTCTTCTTTTGTTGTCCTCTATACACTTCTATGATTTTATCTCTGTGTTGTTTCCTTGTTTTATCCATGTCTATGTGTATTATGTTGCTTTGGGACTTTGCATGTAGGATGTGTGCAGGTTGGGGTGGAGGTGCGCGTCCTATGGTTTTGATTTATGAGTTGTTTATGCACTATTATGTTGCTGATGGAATTGAGTGCTTGTTGAGGACTTTGCATGCAGGAAGTGTGCAATTTGGGGTGGAGGTTGGCTTCCTATAGTTTTGATGATGAGTTCTTTATCCACTAATATATGTCGTTTGGTTTGAGATTATGAGCACACTGGCATAGGTGGGAGGTTGCACATGTGTAGGTTGCTTTCCATGTTTTATGGCATGCAGTTGTGAGCTTCCGTAAGCACTCAACATTGTCCCTAATGGTCTTGTCCATATGCTTACTAGATAGCTTTATCTTTCCTATATGCTTCAAGAACTCTATATAAAGCATGCCTTTGCTGAAAAGCTTAGTCATTAGGAGAAACTTCCACTCAATTTTTGACCCTTTAAGAAGTGCCAGCTCAGCTTAGAGAGAGATAATTGGAAAGGTCTAAAAAATATTGCATTTCGTCTCATTTTCATCCAAAATTTTAATATTATAATCTCTATGATTTTTCTTAGATTTTTGCATTCACAAATATTAGTGTTACTTTGGATTTTGCAAACGAATATGATTTGTTGAAAAAATCTTCGTTTTTTTGAAGTATGAGTGATTTAGTTTTTTGTAAGATTTGAAACATTTTGTGTTAGAATACAGAACATAATTTGGTTACGTTTCAGACTCACTGAGTCCTTGGGCACTACTAGCCATTGGGTGTACAACGACTCTTCTAGTGACTCTTTTTTATCGTATAAGCGATGCTATTTAGAGTTGCTGTGATACATCGTTTATAAGACGCTGTTAGCGAATATTGTAGCGACGCTTTGCGTCGCATAAGCGTTAATTTAGACTCTTTTTTATCGTATAAGCGATGCTATTTAGAGTTGCTGCGATACATCGTTTATAAGACGCTGTTAGCGAACATTGTAGCGACGCTTTGCGTCGCATAAGCGTTAATTTTTTAAAAAAATTCTTAACCGTTGCATAAGCAATGACAATTGCATCGCATAAGGGACGCGTTGCTTATGCGACGCCCGCGCAACGGGAAAAAATGGCTAGCCGATAGATTTATACCGACGGGATTATATATATACATACTGTTCTTATTAGCACCTCTCTCTCTCTTTCTCTAGCTCTATCTAGTATTGCTCTCTATCTTTGCCGCTTGCTTCCTTGCAATTGTGATTGTACTCGATGCTGTCATTGTTTTTGCGGAGATTAGTCAAACCGGTGCGTAAACGAACATGAATTATGGTAAACAACGCTATCTAGCTCTCTTTTATTATTAATTTTTAAAATTGAAACTTTAAATTAAATGAAAATTAAACTTTATATACCTGTCACTCACACTCTCTCTCCCTGACACACATATAGACATATTATATATATATATATATCATACACACATGCATAGTGCACACTCTCTCTCTTCATTATTAGGAGCTCGTGAGGGGAGGGACCCCCTTGGAAATTTTGAAGGTATCCTACCATGAGCTCCAGAGTCTGTTGCCTGTTCAAATAGCGTCTAGTTCTCATGAAGCCCTTCTAGACTCAAGCAGTACTATTTCCTGTTAGAGTTACAGTCCTCGGCACTGCCCATTGTACCACATATGCACACACTTTTTCCCTGTCACATTTTTCCTCTCCACACGACTGTCTGGCTGGTCGGCCTCCATGCATGCTTTCCTGTATATAAGGAGGGCCATTAAACTCCATAGTTGTAGCTTCCAGGTGATAGCCGGCACAGGTAGAGCTTGGAGCCGGTGGGTATCAACAAGGAGAGAGGGTTAGATTTGGTACTTGGTACTTGATTTGGTATCATGTTGAAACCTCGTACTTGTAATTGGTACATGGTACGTGGTATTGTAATCGTAATAGCTTATGTTGAGCTTGATACTTTGAAATCACGTGCTTTGAAACTTCATAGTTTGGATCGTTAGGCTTGAAAGTTAGCTTGAGTTGATACGTAGCATAGAATCTGGGACCTCTGCAAAAATTATGAAAATCAAAAGCTTGTTAATATTAGAGCCTAACATAGAAAAATAGTCACTGGAACTATGATAAAGATTCAGATTTGTCTCTATCTAGCTTTCCAGAAATTGTTGATGCTTGCCAATCTTTTGCTTCTTTTGATGTGTTACAACGTGGCCTCGCCTCTTTCCTTGTTTAGGGTTTGTTTTTTTTTAACGTAAAGATAAATAAATAATGTTCTCGTAGATACTTAGGCTAATTAACTTACCGACAAATAATTAATTGTTTGACAATAGACAAATTCAGTGATGCAACGAACATACGTCAATATATATCATCAACAAATATATGTACATGTGTCTAGAGTGTGTGGTGATCAATCCTCACATATACAAAACAGATCCCTAAGTATGATCACTACATGAGCCATCACTATACGAGTCACTAGTATCAGACTCGTGATCACCATCACCATCACCACTGCCACCACCCGTGCCCCCACCCGCAACACCACCGTCACCAGCGCCACCACCCGTGCCCCCACTCGCAAGCGATCACGCTGCCACTCTTCTCGGCGTCGCCCCTCGGCCTCCTGTTGAGCCACCTCTGTCATGTCGTCCTCGCCATATTGCTCCTGCATTAGTTAGTGAAATCAAATAAAAACGTATTACAGTTAACATGAAAATAAACTACAAAACAAAATAGTGATACCCACAAGTGGATTTCGCCTGTAAGCAAGTGTCGCCTACAAAGCGCGGTAGCCGTAGTATGTGGCGTACTCCATCTCCTGCGCATCGTAGGTGCACGACCATAGTCTTTGGTCTACATCAAGATAGAACCAAAGACTTATTGATTTCTTCATTTAATAACATTACCTTTGAAAGTTAAAATTTGAACGGTCTATACTCACAAATGTGGCCACAAATCCATCTCGTCCCATCCGGCCTAGTCTAGATGTGTGACCAGCTTGCAGTCTCTTTCGTGCTGCTGTCTATGTAAATTTGATTTAACAAAATAACATAGATTAGAGAATAGTTAGAATCAATCTAGCAAAGTTCATATTAATTCTAATATATGTTAGCAAAGGCACACACCTTCTGCTGAGGAAAAGTGCTGCGTAGGCGTCTCTCCTTGCGGAAGTATTGTCATGTCTCCATGCCGTTTTGGATGGAGTAATCTATCCATTTCAGCACTTTTGAAGTCTTCTCCATGAATCATAACCTCTCTATCTTACTAACTCGCAATGTGGCCAGTAGCACCCTTTCTCTGTGCCCTGTCAGCCCATGATCTTCCTCTCTCCACCTATGCTCTAGAATGGTGATGCTTAGCTAGCAGTGTTTGGAGTTCCTTCCTCTCTCCCTCTCACACTATCACCCTTTGCCACTGCAGTGATTGTAGTAGTGCACCTTGTCGATCGCCCATGGGTGACGAAAGTTAATTAGAGGCCATACAAACTCCTCCTCCTTTCTCGGTCTGTAGTATAAAAACACACACATACTCCTCCTCTTTCCCCATCGTGCGTGTGTGGCGACTGTTCGTGCAGGAGCTCATGGCATTTGGTCATCCCTTTTTTTTATCAAAGGTCCAAGAATTTTTTTTAAAAAAAAATAATGAGCTTGGATCTTGGTCCCACACAAAGCTATAATAAGGGTTATACCAACCATCCTCCAAGCACTATGATGCAAGCCTTCCCAAGTTTACCTCTATATACCTGGCTACTCCCTTCTCAAGTGTGCGTCCCCCTACAGTTAGCAACAGTATTCTCAAATGTGACATCAAACATGTATGCCTAAAAAACTATATTCGTGCAAATGTCCATCAACATTAGTGGTGGGATCTTAGTAGCTCTTTCCAAGATATTCTCCACCATAATGAGCCTTGTGGAGGCATAAATTTTTGACAGATTAACCTACCACTCCTACCATTTGTATTTCTTTATCATCGAGTGGATGTTGGAATCTTCATCCACGAGCTTCTTTACTAGCCATTTTAGCCTATAGAGCCAATAGCTCTAGGTTAGTCACAAAGGCATAAATGTGACTAGTACACCCTTTCCCAAAGACACTAGAATTCCTATCTTTCCAAATATGGCAGAGAAGACTACTCCCAATGTTATTCCATAGAATAGGATCCATATGCCTACATTCACCAAGAAGTATCTCTTCCCATGAGAAGGGGATAGCAATCATGCAAGATGTTAAGAAATTTCTTATTGCTTTCACAATTCATGGACATATGCATTAGATATTCTACAACTTTGCCACACCTAGAGCAAATGCCCTTATAAGCCCCCACTCTTGTAGCTCTCTAGCCAGACCAAACTACTTTGTGCAGAATAAGCCCGAGAAAACAAGCATGTCGGAGCTACTAGAAAAGACCCAAATGGATTTGAATCTATAGGTCCATTGATAGGCATTCAAATTGATGCCCCATCTGTCATTCAAATTAGCTATAAGAGCAGAGTTATCACCTAGAAAGTTGATTATAGCACTTGATATCCAAGAGAGATTCCTTTTAATACCTCTTACCATCCCGTATGAGAGGGGCCAAATACCTATATCAGAAATTTGTCTGATCCTTTCCCTTAGAACTGCCCTGCAACAACAGAAAGTAGTAGACAAGTGTTCCAACAGAAGTGAAGAGCATTCCCACTTATCTTTGTTCCACAAATCTCTCCAAGATTTGAGACCAACTTTGTACAACTTGTGAGCTCTATTGAAGTCCTATTTATCTATGCTAGGAAGGAGGGAACCAAACCAGCCAAAGTCCTCTAGAATGAGTCTAGACTTAGAATGGTGGGTGTCTTTTACCTGAAGGTAGGGTTTCCAAGTAGCCCCCCCACATGTTCCTAATCAGAGTTGAACCTTTAGGAATGAATTCCTTCCTAGACATAAAGATTTGCAGAGGAGAGAACCTTGTCCAACACTTCTTTTACTTAAGCTCAAATATGTGACAGTCTATTTTGATCAATAGGGCTCAATAATCAGTACTATCAATCCCTCTACAAACCCACTTAGCTATGCAAACTTGTCAACAAGTTTACTTAGCTCCAAAACTCCAAGCCCCCATTTCTCTTTAGGTAAACTCCAAGTCCCCCCTTTCTCTTTAGGTAAAACATAAATTTTGTAACCAACTTTAGCAATCTTCTTGACTCCTACATTCCCACCCCACAAAAAAATAGAGTCTACAGAGATAATGTTTTGCAAGTGAGACTTAGGAGGCTTCTCACAAGAAAGGAGGTAATTAACAGAAGGGAGAAGGTAGTGATTGAGGACAAACACTCTAGCAAGAAGGGAGGGTTGATAGCCCTTCCAAAGATCAACTTTGTCTACTACCCAATTCCATCTATATTTTAGAGAAACCTTAAAGCCCATAGGAATGCCCAAAAGTCTAAAAATCTCACCATTCACCACATCAAGAGCGGTGCCATTATAAGTCCAGTAACCTATTTTGGCATGATTAATGATATACCCACTAGCTAAACAAAAGGTATTTAAGCAACTCCAAAAAGTCTTTATAGATTGAGCATCATTAAAAACAAGAGAGTTAGTATCATCATCAAACTGTTGTAGACAAAGACATTTGGGAGATCTAGGGAGCTTTAGCCCTTTCAAAGAGCCTTTGTTCAAGGCATTAGAGACAAGCCATCCTAGGGCATCAGTAGTAATGACAAAAAGGAGAGGGGCAATGGGACATCCCTATTTGATAGTTCCCCCTAGAGGGATGGGTTCAGTGAGAGTACCATTCAAAGAAATAAGAGCGCTAAAATTCCCAAAGAGGGTGTGGACTGACCCTCTGAAATTTTCCAAACCCCATATCCTCAAGAGACTAAGGTCAATGTTTTTCTCTTTTTTCCTTTTGGCTTTAGATTTTTCATGTAAGGTATCTTCCTCTACCTATGTCATGATGATTTCCACAGACTTCTAATAAGAGGAGAGGGAAGCTTTCCTATCATTATCAATTTTCTCAATCCTATCAAAAAAGGAGTTTAGCTAAGAGTCCTCTACCATAACCTCATCTTGCTCAAAATTAGAGGATGAGATTTGGCTAGGGAATTGAGGCAACTCATTATCATTATTATGAACAAGAACAATAGGAGAGACATGTAGCTACTACTGGTGGTCTTTGAGCATATCACAGGTGTTGGGGGTTTGTCCCCCACCCATTGTTATCCTCTTCTTGGGCATCAACCATAGAATTTTCAACTTCAACAAGCAAAGGAGCCTATTTATTGATGTGCTTTTTAAGGATAGGTTAAGAGCCCACTTTAGGTTTAACATGCTATTTTTTATTAACTGTCTGGAAACCATCAATTTTTCGCTTCCCCCCTCCAATAAAGAGCAATCCTTTATGATGTGTCCTTGCCTAAAACAATTCAAGCAAGCATTTGGTAGGTTTTAATAGAGAATCTTCTATGTATGCATCAAGAAGCCCATTTGGTCAAACAAGCAAACATCATCCATTAATTCCAAGGAAGTATCTATCCCTACTATTAGCAATTGAGGCTTCCATTTGGGGTTAATCTATGGGATTGACTTTTGTGCCATAACTTTATCTACGTTATTTGCATCCTATTTGAGGACACAATGTGCTCAAGTGCCATGGGGGCACTGCACCCTAAAGGGGCTATCAAAGCCAGTCAAGACGAGCTATCATAGGGGAGAGGTAGGGAAGAACAAAGAACTGCTAGGGAGAAGCATGCGCAAGATGCTCAAATTGGGGTTTCTTTAAAAAAAGGATGCCATATGTTCGCAACCCCTAATGCCATGTCGTAAAAATTTGAAATGCATGAGCTTCTTTTGCATTGGAAAATGGTGAGATCATATCGAGTGTTGATTGCTTGCATTACATGCAATTGAATATAATGCATTGTAGAGAGAGAAAGAGACAAGAATCCAGCTACAAGCAAGCTCACCACCATTACTTCTTTAAGACAGAGAGGTAGAGAGAGAGAGAGAGAGGCTTCAACACTAGCATACCTTGTCTGGTCCCCCCTTGCCCTCTTGTGATCCCGACTGTCATAGCAATGCCATAGCCCCCTTTTCTCTCGATGCAATTGCCCCCCTCTGCTTTAACCCTCCTTTGCTCTTGATGCAGCCACCCTCTGTCCGCGCGTGCCTCACAGAAACAAATCTCTCCCGTGGCGGCGGCTGGCCGGGGATATAAATTTTTTAGCCGTCGCTTAAGCAAGGTATATCAGTGCAAACGTCGCTAAAACAGTCGTTTTAGACATTTGCTTAAATGACGCCTCCAAAAACGTTATATAAGCGATGAAATTTAAAAAATAATAATTTAAATGTCGTTTAAGCGATAATACGTCGCTTCAGCGACGCATTCGTCATCGTATAAGCGACGCTAGATAATTTAAACCGCCTCGCTAGACCCCCCAATGGCTTAGTGGGGCCACCCCCCTTCATAGACTAGTTCATTGGGTTTAGTCCTTGTGTGATCCCTGGCACTCCCTCTATCGTGGCCATATTGGAGTGCCTAAATTCTCCTTAATGAGCACTTACATTTTTTTTTCTTTTCATACTTTCCCTCAGCCCGTTGCAACCTCAAGAGGCTTGGCGTACTCTTCGTTGGATCAAATGGGTGTCCGTTTACCCTAATTAGCTTAGGCACTATACGCACATGAACATGAGATATTTTTTTGGAAAAAGCGGTTGCTAGGAACTTCCTAGATGGAAGAGGAGGTCCTAAAACCTACTCTCCATCACTATCTCAAGACGAATTTTTTTTTTAAGAATTTGTTTCCTCTTTCGCAGAGAGCACATTTTTGTGTGTGTTCTAAAAGGAATTTTGAAAAACTTTGTATGAGGGGAGTTGTAGTATTTTTGGAGTACAACTTTGTTTCCCTGAGTTGTCGTGATTTTGTCATTTAGACCCTCAAAAAGTAGCCCGAATATAACTTGTCATCATTGTTGCGCTATTTTTTTTACGATTTTTCGTGTTTTTTGGGCTCTTTTTTTTTCGATTTTCGGGTCAAATTTTGAGGCTGCTGGTTGGAGGCCAAAATGATTGATTTTGACTTTGGACGACTACTTCCAAAGTCAAAGAGCTCGATGTAAGCTTTCCGATGATCCCTATAGTGCCTTCATCGGATATACGGTTTAGGAGATACGGGCCTCCAAACAGGGGTGTTTTCCAGGGGTGTGTTTTTTTTCCCACGTGAAACTCTGGTGTTTCAAGTCATGAAACAGTTTTCACGTGTGAACCGCACTTCACGCGGATATTAAATTTCGATTTCCCCCCCCACATGAAACTCTGGTGTTTCACGCGTGAATCGGACTTCACGTAAAAATTAAAATTCAATTTTTTTTGGAGTCTAGTGGGAAATACGAATTTCCCTTTTTGGGGGGAATATTTTTTGAATTTAAAATAAAAGGGATATGGGTATTTTTCCAAGAAAGGTAAGTGGAATAAAAAAAGTCAACCTTTTAATGACACACCTGACCCCCAAAATGGACAAATTGATAACTCATGAGCATCTTCTTATTGAATGCTCATTAGCCTTAATGAGTTATGTAAAAAAGTGATTAAGAATTAATCTAAGATTAATCTTTTCACTAATCTTTTCCTCTTTTACACTAAGCAAAGACTCTAATTAACCATTAATCCCTAATTAATTTACACAATTGAGCACATCATTGGTTAGAGAAAGGGAATGCTAATCTTTGTGCATCAACAATTGTGTAAATTAATCTAATTTAGAGAATTAATTATCCTCTTAATTATAGTCTCCTCTTTAGGGCACAATCAAGCAAAGAGAGTCAAATTTCTCCAATTGATCTAAAAATTGATACGATTAGATATTTTGATGCATCTAGATGCTCTCAAAATACTCAAAAACTCCAATTTCGACTACTCCTATGATCAATTTAGACCCCAATTAACACATTTTCTAAATTTTTAACCTCTTGAACGATATTAATCACCCTTAATAACAAAAACCAATCCATTAAGAGAAATTAGTCAAATTCAAGGGTTTTTTTATAGTTTTAAGAAAGTTTTTGAAAGATTAAGCTACTCCTAATACTTGCTAACATTCTAATCCAGACAATTTCAACAGAAAATACACAATTAAACTATAATTAATGATCTTAGATCTATGTTTAAACTAAAGAGAGCTAACATTCACTAAAAATTGCATTCTATTGCATTGCTTGATGTAATGGATGAAAACTAAGCCTAATACAACTATGTGCAAGTCCTAAGAACATGAAAAACCATAAAAATAATAAATTAATATAAAAATTAAGCAAAAAACATTCTTTTCAAAAACAAAAAGAGAGCTATTCTACACCAAATCTCACACAAATCACCATCAAATCCACATCTTTTTCATGGGAAACCACTAATCAAGATAATGGGCAACGGGTTATGCGTATATTAGAGAGAAAATGATGGAAAAAGCAAAGGGATGGCTCCCCAGTAGTGGCACGAAAAATGTTATAGCTCACCAAAAAGAGATTACCTGGTGAACCGCAAACTATCTTGAAGTTCTTTCTAATGGCGAGCTTGCAACCCTTGACGTCTCCAAGCTCCACACCTCCTTGAGATGCACCACTGCGTCTCCTGTGAGCATTGTCACACCGCCGCGTTGCACTATAGGTCCTCGTCCCTTCTCTCACTTCACTTCACTCACACACACTCACTAGAATGCATTAGGGAGAGAGATTTGCAAGAGCAAGACTCAATTGCACAATGGGAGAGTATGTTGTATAATGAGAGAAATTCATTTATATACATGGCCATAAGTGTTCATACTCACTTAAACTATGGCCGTATGGGCACTTTAGGCTCATAAGAGGCCTAATGCTATTACAATGACTACTCTCATAATATATCCACCATGAATTACATCACTTAGGACTTCATCCTAACTTGCTACCACATGCTCTTGAAGTGGGAATTGCTATAAATACTCCGTCACACCATTACGGGCGCCCGCCCAAGTTGTAGCTTTAGACACTATTGCTTTATATCTTGAATGTATGACCCTTTGGTGTATCTACCATGACTCCTTGATGCAAGATAATGGTGGTAGCTCTTGTTAATCCTAGAATTGGATTAATAATAATACATTAGAATGCAAATTGACCAGCCATCCACATACACACACATGATTCGAATTTTGAATTTGAACGCATGGGGGGGAGGTGTTGAGTGCCTTGGGGAGAGACAGCATTATAAGCACCTCTTTTCAATCACAAGGCCTTTTGTCAATTTGAATTTTGAATTTGAAGAAGTGGAAAAAGAGAATGCATTCAAACCCTTGTCTAATTAGATTAGATGCCTACATTTGGGCTAGAGGAAACTTTTGTATTTATTTCACATATATATATATATATATATATATATATATATAAACCACACACAATATATATGCACAAACTATACATACATGAACATATATATATATATATATATATATATATATATATATAATAGACATGTGCTCACACACACACACACATACACACACACACACACACATACACACACACATGTATACACATACACACACTTTTTTAGTTAGAATTAGATAATATTTTCCACGCACGCACGTGCATACACACACACACACACACACACAACCCCAGGGTCAGGGGGACAAGAGGGAGACACAAACACAACTACACACATGCACACACATTACCCTAGGGGGAAGAGAGAGGAGTTTTGTGGTTAGAGAGGGGGGATCTAGGAGGGAGGGAAGCACAAGGTTGGGAAGGGATTGGGGAAGGGGGAGGGAGGGGCACACACAATATATGTATACATACATACATACATATATAATATATACATGTATATGTGTGTGTGTGTATATATATATATGTGTGTGTTTGTGTGTGTGTGTGTGTGCATACATACATATACATGTATACATTTAGACATACATATGTATGTGTGTGTGTGTGTGTATATATATGCGTATGTATGCATATATATATATATATATATGTATGTATGTATGTATGTATGTATATGCAACTTGGAATATATAATTTCATGTCACAAATTTACAGCTTTAGAGGGGGTCGAAGATAGATAGATAGATAGATAGATAGATCAAGAGAGAGAGAGCACCACAATATACATAAGCATACAGATACACACTAATCCATACACATATACACACATACATTCCCTATATAATATTTATAAACCCTTTCTCTCTCCCTCACATACACACACACACACACACAAATATTTATATACCCTCTCTCTTGCTCTCTCTCTCTCTCTCTCTCTCTCACACACACACACACACACACACACACAAATACACATAAATGTATACCTTACTCAAAAGCATGCACATGTATAAACACACGCAAATATAGATGCATTTGATACAAATATTTATATGTGCGTGCATGTATGTGTGAACGTGGCATGATGTGTCAAAGATGTACTGTTGCACATGCATGTGTGTGGGGGGAGGGGGGGTGGGTGTGTGTGTGTGTGTGAGGTGGATCATATTTATGAACTTTAGATATATATATCTATTATGTGTGTGTGTATGTATTTATATATGTATAAAAATACACACGCACACTTGCAATCATGCATGCACACATATTCACACGTACATGCACAAACACACTTGAGTGTATGTGTGTACACACATTTTTTTAAAGAAACATACCCTCACATGTGCATGCACAGACACATATAGACACATAAGTGCTCACACACACACACATATGAATGCAAGCAAAAACTTTCTGTCCTAGGTTTCTTGTTACATGTATTTGCATGAATGGA
Source organism: Cibotium barometz (assembly GCF_041138505.1). Taxonomy (NCBI): domain Eukaryota; kingdom Viridiplantae; phylum Streptophyta; class Polypodiopsida; order Cyatheales; family Cibotiaceae; genus Cibotium; species Cibotium barometz. The sequence goes on along the minus strand of NC_141096.1, from coordinate 28,974,715 downwards.
TTCTAAGCCTTGAGAGGTTGAAACATAAGCCTTGTGCATGACCTTGTTTGATGGGAAATTAGTTGGAGCATTTAGAAATAGTTTTTGCACCTCTACAAGGTCTTCTATTTTCGACGGCTAGTTTCGATGGTACTCGCATCGTCGAAATGAGCGACGAAATAAATGTCGAAAAAATCATCCATGCTTATGTTGAAATAAGCATCAAAATGAGGGTAGAAAAGAATGTTGAAATTTTATTCTTTTGTTTTTTTTGTGTGATTTAAAAAAAAATTGAAGTATTTTTAGTTCTTATAGTCCTTATCAACCTAGCTTTTAGTTACTTTTCAAATAAATACAGGGATATGTAACAATATCAATAAAAATTAATAAGCCAATATTTGTTTGCCAAATCTTCTACTAATGAGTACAGTAGACATGTTTAAATAGATTTGTGGAAACTCATGGTTAATTATAAAAACTTTTTAGAAAACTTCAAAAGCAAAAAGTCTAGATAAGTGGGTGGTTTCAAGCATGTGGAAATGCAAGTTTAATTACAGAAGACTTTCTAGAAAACTTCAAAAGCCAAAACTCTAGATAGGTGGGTGGTATGATACAATCTTCATTATTTTTGTTTCAAAAATAAACTCCTAATTTGTAACCAGTTCTTCTTACTATGTATAGAGGTGTGTGTCAACTAGAACTTACATCATTTTATCTACAGGAAACCACACTACTTTTTTCTCTCCTTGTCTTACACAAATGTTCTCTCTTCTTTAAACCATTCACAACTCTTTGAAACAAAAAGAAGTGAGCATATAATCTTTGCTAGATAAATTATGGGTTTGAACTCTTTAAAAAAATTATTCGATGATGCATGTGTAACAATTATTGGCCAGGTGTGTCATTAAATGGCACAAACAAAGTGGCATCCCTATTGTTACTTAAAGGCACCCATAATTTTACTTTTAAATGTGTTGTTATGTGAAACCCATATAAATTCTCTCCTAGTGGTGCTATCAAGGTGTCCTTAAGCCTTCCCTCCCTACAAAAACATCAAGAGAAAAATTCTAGATAAATGGTATTGCACACTCTTTTTAGGTTTTGTTCCAAAAATAAGAATCTCTATGTAGTAAGATCTTTTTTCTATGTATATGTGTGTGTGCCAACTAAGTCTCACATCATTTTACATACATATAACCATACGGGTTTTTTTCTCCTTCTTTTACATGTGATCTTTTCTGTAAACCATTCACTACTCTTTGAGAGAAAAAATGTGCATATATATTCTCTTTGAAAAATAGTGGGTTTGTACTCTTAAAAATAAAGTAATCCATGAGTAGGTGTCGCTAGGTGTGTCGTAAACCTCACACACATAGCAATGCCTCTATTGCCACATAAAGGTATGTATAAGTTTGCATTTATAGGTAAGTAAGACATAAAAGTGTATGTGGACATATTTATGTCATGTTTACTGGCCAACTTTATGGAGTTATTTAGAACACATGGATAGTGAAACTCAAACTTTTCCTATTTTCATATCATCAGCTATATAGAGGAGGAAAATTAGGATTTATTTGGGATCACATTGGTTACGTCAGGGCTTTTTAATTTCATAAGAACTAATAGGCTACATTATAATCAAAATGCATAGCTATTTGGACTATATTAGGATCAAAGGCTTTAATTAGCCGATTTCTCATAGCTTTAATTAGCCGATTTCTCATTGCTTTTCAAAGTTTTTGGATATAAATCTCTTCACAAATATATATATATCGTGTAATGCAAACCATCTTAGGCTCCAAAATCAATTAGAACTCCAAAATTTAGGTCTTATTGAAAATTCTAAAATATTTAGCTGTCTTTAAAAAAAATAACTTTGAGGATTTTTATATCTAATCAAACAATCATAGACTAAGTTTTCATCTTGCATGCATGTTCTTTACAATGTTATGCTTTGCAGCTGGTGATCTAAATATAAGTAAGGGTTCATAAACATTGTTTTGTTATCAATGGAGTTTTAAAAGTTGAGACCATTACCTTTTCTTCTAGCTAAAATTGAAATATTTAGATATATATTCTTGACCAATTACTTTATTGGGGAGACATTGATTTATTAGTATAACTAAAATAAATCACCATATAAGCTCACACTATTGCCATATTTTGGGTATCAAAGACTCAATAAATAAAAAGAGATTCTAAGAAGTAAATTTCATTGATTTAATTACAATACATTTTTTGTCATAGAAATTCTATCTCTCATTTCTTAAATACTATGTAAGGTTTAGAAAAATTTAATAATGAGTCGAGATCATTTTATTCTTGCATGTAGGAACCTACTTTGTAAATTCATAACCTATTTGGATTATAATGCTGGATATATCTCTACTTATGGTGATTTCTCAATTATATTTAAGGTTTTTTTTAATTACTTTAGTAATTTTTCAAGGTTTGCCACATTCATTGTCAATATTAATCGCCATGGACTTCTAGAGAAGTAGGGTGGGGTGAAGGAACTGAGACGAAGGGTTTGACACATGCTAGAGGTACAAGAGAGAAGGGGTGGACTACTATAACGAGCGTGTCGTGTGTTGCTTGCCGAAGTAGCGAGGGTAACAACGCATGGCTTGGCATGAGAGCCACACGTGTATTAGTAAAGACCTAGGGCATGGAAGCCGACCGGTTGGGCATCGAGCAAGTGTAAAGGCATGGACTTCTAGAGAAGTAGGGTGGGGTGAAGGAACTGAGACGAAGGGTTTGACACATGCTAGAGGTACAAGAGAGAAGGGGTGGACTACTATAACGAGCGTGTCGTGTGTTGCTTGCCGAAGTAGCGAGGGTAACAACGCGTGGCTTGGCATGAGAGCCACACGTGTATTAGTAAAGACCTAGGACATGGAAGCGGACCGGTTTGGCATCGAGCAAGTGTAAAGGCAAGCGGGTTGTAGAGGAGACCTAGTTGTGAACATTCTCGGCAAGGTAAATGCTGAAGACGAAGATCAAGTTGATGATGAAGGATGTTGATCTTGTTAGTGATGAAGGAGAGTTTGAAGCTCATATTTATTTATGAACTTTAGATATATATATATATATTGTGTGTTTGTTTGTGTATGTATGTATGTATATAAATACATACACACACTTGCAATCATGCATATGCACACATAGTCACACGTACATGCACAAACACACTTGAGTGTACGTTTGTACACACATATTTTTAGAGAAACATACCCTCACATGTGCATGCTTGCAACAACTCGCAGGTCACATGCTAGTTATGAAGAATGTGCGGGTCAGGCGAGGACGGAGAAGGCCGACAACAATCGAGCATCCCGGCGGAGGTGGCTTGGCATGCTGAGGTGGAGCGCCGACCAGCTGTTAGCCGCCAGAATCTGTGAAAGGTGTGGCGTACCTATGCTGACTCTGCTGGGTGGCCTCCCTTGAGAAATAAGGCACGTGTCATTTGACGGCTTTATCAATATTGCAGCTTTTTATGGGTGAAAACATCTCCGGTCTAATCGCCAATCTAGTGAAAACATCTCCTCCTCGCTCTCGCATAAGCTCTCCTACGGCATTATCAGCGTGACAAGCTCTGTATTAATGGAGTACCCGCCCGCTATTTGCTCTGTGCCAATGGAGCCCTCTCGCGCAGCTATGAGCTCTAGTGTACAAAGTATGGTTTGCCCGCCCGCTAGACAATATAGTAAAGCCACGTCAAGCGAGGGGACTAGCCACTTGGCAAGTGTGTGGAAGGAAATTCAAGGGCAAAACAACTGGAAGGGCTTCCTCGACGTGGAGCCATTGGATCAGACCCTCCGGGCGGAGATCATCCGCTATGGTGAGCTCGCGCAGGTTAACTACGACGCGTTCGACTCCGACAGTCACTCGGTCTACTGTGGCAGCAGCAGGTATGCCGCCCGGGATCTTTTCAAGAAGGTCGACAAGGAGGACTGCGGCTACGAGGTGACCAGGTACCTCTTCGCCACATTGGACATCAAGCTGCCCAAGTTCCTCCTCCTGTCAGAGAGGGATGCATCGGAGCGGTGGACCGGGGACTCCAACTGGATTGCCTACGTGGCAGTGGCCACCAACAAAGAGATGAAACGGCTGGGTAGAAGAGACATCCTCGTCGCATGGAGGGGCACAGTCATGGGCACGGAATGGGTCGCAGATCTCACAGACGTTCAAACGCGTCCGGATCTCGAGCCAGGCCAGAAAAAGGTGAGGGTGGAAAAGGGTTTCCTAAGCTTGTACACTTCCAAGAAGGCGGGGTCCAAGTTCAATGACACGAGCGCCAGGGAGCAATTGGCATGTGCGCTGAAGAAGCTGTTGAAGAAGTATGAAGGGGAGAAGGTGAGCATAACCATAACAGGACACAGCCTTGGGGCGGCACTGGCTGTGTTGAGCGGTTATGACATATCAGCCAACATAGGTCAGTGGAACGGCGGCGGAGCTGGGCAGGCACCGATTATAACGGTCTTCTCTTTCGCAGGGCCTAGGGTGGGAAACTTGGCCTTCAAGCACAGAGTGGAGGAGTTGGGGTTGAAGTTGTTGAGGGTGGTCAATGTGCATGACACGGTGCCTAAGGTACCTGGATTCAACGTGAATGAAAGAGGGGTGTGGGGCGCCATAGCAGCCATGGGTTGCGGCCCACTGCTCGACTTGTGGCCATGGGCCTACTTCCACGTGGGCCAGGAGCTCCGCCTCGATAGTCATGTTTCACCCCACCTCCGAAAGCCTTCTTTCTTCCCCACACGAAACCTGAATCTCCACCACAATCTTGAGGTCTACCTACACACACTAGATGGCTTCCAGGGATTCGGGCGGAAGTTTGCGTCTGTGTTCGCTCGAAACCCTGCCCTAGTGAACAAGTCATCCGACTTTTTGGTGCATAAGCTATTTTTCCCATCCCATTGGTGGCAGGAAAGAAACAAGGGCCTCATAAAGAACCAGTATGGTCAGTGGTCACTTGCCCCTCGGCCCAAGCACCACCGCCCAGAGAACCAGCAACCCTGAGTAAGTAATGATACAACAGGTGGTGGGTAATGATATATAGATAGGTGCTCGTTGTAAATACTACATATTTCACTCTGGAAATCACAAGACCAAAATTGATGGTCTTGAAATCACAAGAAAAGTAAAGTGATAGATTATTGCTTTTGTTTAATATCTCACATCTCGTTTTGAGTTGGGTGGAAAACCTCTTTCTATGGCCAAGCCTCGCCTACACAAAAGACTACATATTTCACTCTTGAAATCACAAGCAAAGTAAAGTGATAGATTATTGCTTTTGTTTAATATCTCACATCTCGTTTTGAGTTGGGTGGAAAACCCCTTTCTATGGCCAAGCCTCGCCTACACAAAAGAGGATATCATCGTTTTAAAAGATTGAGCCAAAATTTTAGTGTTATTAGAACCACTGTGCTCTTATCGAAAATTGTAGTGTTATGAGACCCAATGTGATCTTATCCAAAAAAATTGCAACCCATCACCTACTCCTTCACAAGTAACATTTACTCTTTTAGAACATCTTTTTCAAAACAAGTTCTACCAATGTTAAAGAACCCTGTTGTTTTGTTGTGTTGATAGATTTTGTACATCTCAAAACTCGGTTTCATCCTTTATTATTAGTTCTTTTTTGGCTTTTTTCCCTATGCATCGAAAGCCTTGGTGGACACCCCTCACCGCTGTTGGTTCTCCTCTAGTAAATCATCTATATTAATTTTCTCAAAAATTGTCAATTTTTTTGGTATACTTAGATGAAGAAAACTACTACACACTACCATGGTCTTTCTCTCTGTCTCTAAACCAACCTATGAGCTACCTCTAGTCTTAACTATAACTAATGTTGATGGGTGTGAACAGCCCCTAGCATTTTGGCATTAGCATGGGTGTGAACACCCCCTAGCATTAATAACATTAGCTTAGACTAATCATTTGTGGGAATTGATTATTACAAGATGTCATATCAAGAATTGTTTCAAAGCAGGTTAGTGGGGAGTTAGGATCTTGTGGAGATTATGGGAGCCCAATAGTCACATGGGTAGCTTAGCAGTCACATGGGTATCCCGAGAGTTACAATATGGGTATCCTAAGAGTCACATGCATATCCCAAGAGTCACACGGTTGGATGGCTATATAAATCCCCTCTTGTATGCAAATTGGATATGACATGACTATTGTATGGACATGATTCTTACACATGATTCTTGTACACACAATATGTGATACATGGATATGGAATACACTACATGATGTTGTGTTATTATGCTTGTATGTTTATCTTGTGTCTTTTATCTTGTTCTTGATCCATGCCTCCTACTCCATGCTCATGTGTACATGTGTACTCCATGGCTATGTATGTAGCAGCATGTGTTCTCCCATGTTAGCAAGGTGATACTAACACTCGGCCATCACGGTGTGATGAGAAGCTTCAATCTTCTCCTTGTCTACAAGCTCTTGAGTAGAAGTTAAATGCCTAATCCATATGCATTTCTTTGCAAGAAGAGAGATTAGTAGCATGCCTGATTATTTCTTGATTTTAAATTAATGATGATGTTTGTTGCTTTTCTCAAAACCCCATGAGAAAGGAGATTAGTATGATTATTGATTATTGGTAATTTTTGAGATTATATTATAAATCATTGGGACTTTTATTCTTAGTTATCTAAAAGCGTTCACAAAGGGTGTTGATGAAATGTTGATGTTTGACTTATAGCTTAGTGGGCATTGGCGAGGGCGTCCATCATCACGATAAAACTTAATTTAGCCCATCACATGGCACACACGACAATTAGTAAAATCATTCTGCCTTGTTTTTCTACCTCTTACTTTGCTCTTTCGCTTGTCCCAGGGATCACTGAAGCATGACTTTCGGGCTGTACTTGGGTGGTCTGTTGAGATCAAAAAGGGCAAGGGCGTCATTTGCTTGCAAAGCGTTCGATCTCCGTTACATTTACTTGGGTAGCGACAAAGCTCCATACTTTATTTACGCGCGTTTGCAGCAGGCTGCAGAAAGAAGAGCGCAGCAGGACGAGGTAGGTACTGCGGGCGTTGAAGGTGCTTGTGAAGATGTAGAGGTGGTGGTGAGAAGCCACCTTGTGAAGAGGTAGGCGAGAGGTATCACTGTGCTACATACAGGCACTGGTGAGGCTGCAGACGAGACTGAGAGCCAGGCAGGTGAGGACCATGTGGGCTATAAGAGCACCAAGCAAGAAGCCCACAAGGCATAGCAGGTGTGTAGGCCCCAAGAAACTGGAGGAGATCGCCGCCAAGAACCTTCTCCCATCACCCCCACCTTTTGAAGTAGAGGTCCTACATAGCCGTGGGCATGCACAATGTGGACTGCAGGGGGCTCGTCACTACGAGGTCCACCACATTGCCTTCCGCAACGTTCTAGAGATTGACACCGAGCGCATTGTGGCTCGTGTGGTGAACATGGGACAGATCACCTATAGCTTGTCCCTGGTTGTGGTGGTGGCGCTGCACAACCTCATAGTGGGGCGGTCTCATCACAACAACTACGACATTGTGGAAAGTTCCCATATCTATGGCCTCTTTCCTGACACCTTTGTTTCCTACACCAAGTGTCATGTTCCACGGGAAGCTCGTCATTTCAACTACTAACAAGGAGTATTTTGCCCTGAGACCATTCCCTGGTCTCAGGGCACCTTAGGCCTCCTTGTCGCACGGTATTGTATGTACATGACTCTGGCTGTTGAGCATGTTCCACATACCATTGCAAGAGGTTGTTTACAAAAACAAAAGGAATTAACCTACAACTCATAAAAAGATGCCCTATCAATACCAGTTGTCCTTGGTACTATGTCCAAAGGTAAGGCAGGCCCATTTCAGTTCATTGGAAACTTTGGAGGATTTTTTTGGAAATGTCTTCTTGGTTCTTCTGGGTGGCACCATGGTGTTTGGTCTAACTGGACGGCATGCCTCTTTCTACTTCATTGCTGGTATAAGTGGTCTCATGGCATTTTTAGTCCATTGATTTTCTATTGACCCTCACTTCAAGAAAGATAGCAAAGCTCTAGATTCTTTAAAAAGAATGTAGCTTGAAAGTTTTATGCCAAACATTTTGTCTTTCTTGAGTGTTCTTGATTCATGTGCCAGCATGGCAGCTTTAGACAAGGGGAAAAGATTCATGTAGTCATTTTGCACTTCGGTTTTGAGGAAGATATAATAGTTGGAAATGCCCTTGTTAATATGTATGGATCATGCAAGTCACACTTGATGCTATCCCTCACATAGTGGAGAATGATGATGATGTGTTCTTTGTGTTGAAAATACACGAACACGAAGAGATAGGGACAGAGTGACTCAGAGAGAGAGAGAAGAAGGAAGAGTGTTACGCCATATACGCTCCCAAAAGACTAGTTCATATTGATTATGAGTTTGTATATATAGGTGAGATCTAGGTCAAGTTAGGGTATGATATATATAGCTCCAACACCCCCACTCAAACAAAGGTCTCTAGCTGTGAGTGAGAAAACCCTTGGGGAGTACAAGGAAAAAACCCGAGCCCCTATACATACATATCATATACAAAAGATCAATGTGCGTAATGTGAAAGAGTACGTACAAGGATACAAAAATACATTTTGTACAAGTTTAACTATTCAGGGTGTGAGTGTAAAAAGTATTAATCTCCAAAGCATGAAGTTGCAACAACTTGAAGTTCTCAACGTTATGATGTGAATCGAGCTTCACTCAGTCCTTTGTGAATATATCTGTAATCATCTGATCTGTGGGGCAATGCTCAATCATTATTGATCCTTTCTTCACTTCATGTCGAACATAATGATAATGAAAAACAATATGCTTAGATTTGCTATGTAGAACATAATCCTTGGCAAGACTAATGGCACCTTGATTGTTGTCACATCCTCGGGGGGGTCACTCACAAAAAAATGTAAATATCATGTGTGTTCAACAGAAGCATATTTTTAATTTATGAAACTTACAGAAATATATTTACATAAGGGTATGATTTAAATTTTTTTCAAAAAAATTTACAGATTCATAAAGAAAAGGGGATATTATATGGATAAAAAAATTCACAGATAAAGGATTTAAAATATAGGCCTTGAACGCACGCGATAGGGGTATTCTACATATAGTGACCCCCCCGAGGTCACATCTAAGTGGAGTACTTGATAGGATAATGGATGTCCAAGATCAGCAAGTAATTGACGAAGCCATACCAATTCACGAGCTGCTAAAGATGCAGCTACATACTCAGATTTGGTTGTAGAGACTACAACACAACACCGTTTCTTGCTAGCCACCCAAGAAATTAAGCAACCATTAGCAAAGAAACAATTTTCACTTGTGGATCGCATAGACGAGTGAGAACTTTCCCAGTTAGTATCTGAATAACCAAGAAGACATAAAGAATCTGAGGGAGAGGATTCTTGTTGGCAAAGCATAGATGAGTCCAAAGTCTTTAGTGCCTTTCAAATATTTAAGAACACATATGCCCAACAGAAGGAGATGCAAGATGTTGCCCCAAGAAATTAGACGCAAAGAGAATATTTGATCTAGTGTTTAGGCCAACAAATTGTAAACAGCCATGAGATTAGCATAAGGTTGATGTGGGGCTAATTCTTTGTCATGAGTTATAGCTATATACTTGGTGGAGCTTACATGACATGGAGTATTTACAGAATGAGCATTGACTAGACCAAACTTTTCAATAATATTGTCAATGAATTTTTAGTGACGAAGAAACAAGATACCTTTCTGGCGATAGCGCTGAACTTGAATACCAAGATAAGAGTGAATCTCACCAAGATCCACCATCTCAAAAGGTGATGATAATTTTCTTTATGAGTTGCATAAAGCCAAGATTATTGGAAACAAGTATGGTATCATCGACGTATAAAGCAAGAATAACAAATAGAATACCTTCACGCTTGATATATATATTAGGATCAGAGAAACAAGAGATAAACCCTTTTGATGTGAAGAAGAGATCAATTTTGATACACCAAGAACGTGATGCCTGCTTTAAACCATAAACAGTGCGATGAAGATGACACACAAGATGTTATTTGCTAGGAATTGAAAATCCTTGTGGTTGTTACATATAAATCTCTTCTTTGATATCTCTTCTCTGATGAATCTCCAAATCAAAATGAGTAGAAAATGCCAAAAGGACACGTATTCTAGTCATGTAAAGAACAGGGAAAATGTATCATGATAATGTATCCTTTTGCAACCAAACAAGCTTTGAACTTATCAAAAGATACATCAACCTTTGTCTTTGTTTTATATACCCATTTGCACACTTGATAGGAACATGATCGGGAGGCAAATCAGTAAGAACCCATGTACCTTAATAGGAACATGATCAAGAGGCAAATCAATAAGAACCCATGTACCTTTAGAAATGAAAGAATCATATTCAGCTTCCATAGCTGCCTGCCAGATCTTCATGAACATTCATAGCATCATCAAAACTTTGCTCATAGACATGATTTCAACCATGCTCAATATCAATGGGAAGATCAATGTATATATCAAGATTATCACTATAACCCTTCGTAGGGTCTTCAGAATCCTTCATAAGACAAGAAGGATGCACAACATCTTGAGAGATACAATGATTATCAAATAGAAAAGAAAAAGCGATGAGTAAGGACATTGAATAGAGCATCATGACTGACGATGACTTTCTGAGAAGTAGGATCATAAAATTTATATCCTTTAGAATTATCACTAGAATATCCAATAAATATAACTTTCAAACCAGGAGGATCCAATTTTTGTCGCATCTCTTTTAGCATGTGAATATAAGCAATGTATCCAAAGGTGCAAAAAATGTGATACATAAGGAGTTTTCCCTATCCAAACTGTAATGGGAATCTTACAAGGAGGTGCAGTTGTGGAAAGATGATTTTGAACAAAGACTGCTGTATGAACTGCTTCTGCCCAAAAGCTCCTGGATAATCTAGAACGAATAAGCATACATCTTGTAAGATTCCTCCCCAGCCCCTCAAGATGTCCAGTTTCTTTCCCTATAATCAATCCCCTTCTCAAAATAATAAAAGATCTTGTTTCTACCTGTTTTGGCCTAGAGAGAGAAAATATTCTAGAGACAGGTAATTCAGTTTTTAGATATCTTTGGATGGAAAAATATCCCTTGTTATTAAAATAAATTCCCTCGAAACAGAAGTTTAAAAAGAAAATTCCTAAGGTGCATTAGAATTAAATTATAATGTGCACAAAAGACCTTAGCCTAAGGGTCCACATTTTATGAAAATTTTGGATTAAGGTTCTTATGGAGATCAATAAGATTAATCCAAATGTAGGGAGGAGATAAATTGAAGAATAAAAGAAAAACCTCCCAAAAATGAGTAAATGCTCACATAACATGAAGAAGAGTGGACTAAGGACCAAAGAAAAGAGTGGGGATCTCCCCTCATGAATTAGGCACCTTTTTTCTCATCATTACCCCAATTTTTAATCAATAAAATGAGTTATTTTATCCCTCCTCTCTCCTATTTAAAAACTAGATTCAAAAAGTAAGCCGAACAAACCCAAAAATGGTCAAAAATTGACCAAACTGATCTGGAAAATTCTAGAATCACTTTGCTTGTTAGAGGCTTACTTTTTCCTATAAATAGAAGCCTCCCCCCTTTGTAAAAGATTAATGGTGTTTATGCACTGTTACTCTACTCCTGTCCTGAGCCATCTACATTGAATTTCTTAACAATTCAATTGTTTTTGGCCTAATCCTCTCCAAAGTGAATTGGTGGCCACTCTTGCTTCAAACAAGAGTAGAACCCTCAATCCCTCAAGCCAAAGGAGAGCTTACAAGCTTCATGTAAGCTAATTTTCTTACTTATTTATAAATTTTAAATCTATGGTTTTCTTGATTTTTATGTTTTACAGTTGATTGAATTAAATTCAAATGCTATGCCTTTGAGGAAAAGGCCACCCCCTTCTCTTCTTTACATTCCAACCTTTCTTAATCCTAGAAAGATTAACTAAGGGAATTAAACTCTTCTTATTGTTTACTCTATTGAATCTAGAAAATTGTGTAGATTAGAGTTCTATGAATCTAATTTGGGTTAGTTTAAGTTAAAATTAGAATGATAAAAATGAGAAATGGTCAGCCATACAAAGGAGGTTATGGCAAAATTTTCCAAAATTTTGTAGAAAAGAAAGCTTGTTTTTATGTTATTCCAAAAGAGTAATTCCCACCATTTTTGCATCTAAAAGAATATATTCTAATTACTCCATGTACATATTCACCTATGAATATGCATGGATATCACTGATATTAATTATTAAATTTGATTTTTATGCATAGAAAGATGCATAAAGGAATTTTTTTATTATAAAAGTGTTATTCTTAATAAATGTGATTTTTATGCATAGAAAGATGCACAAAGAATTTTTTTTTATTATAAAAGTGTTATTCTCATTAAATTTGATTTTTATGCATAGAAAGATGCATGAAGGAATTCTTTTATTATAAAAGTGTTATTCTCATTAAATTTGTTTTTTATGCATAGAAAGATACATAAAGGATTTTTTTAATTATAAAAGTGTTATTCTCATTAGATTTGATTTTTATGCATAGAAAGATGCATGAAGGAATTCTTTTATTATAAAAGTGTTATTCTCATTAAATTTGTTTTTTATGCATAGAAAGATGCATAAAGGATTTTTTTAAATTATAAAAGTGTTATTCTCATTAGATTTGATTTTTTTGCATAGAAAGATGCATAAAGAAATTTTTTTATTATAAAAGTGTTATTCTTAATAAATTTGATTTTTATGCATAGAAAGATGCATAAAGGATTTTTTTTAATTATAAAAGTGTATGATTCTCATTAAATTTGATTTTTGTGCATAGAAAGATGCATAAAGGAAATTTCTTTATAAAAGTGTTATTTGCATTAAAATTGATTTTTATGCATAGAAAGATACATAAAGGATTTTTTTTAAATTACAAAAGTGTTATTCTTATTAAATTTGATTTTTATGCATACAAAGATACATAAAGGATTTTTATTATTATAAAAGTGTTATTCTTATAAAAATTCATTTTTATGCATAAATAGATGCATTAAAAAATTCTTATATATATATATATATAAATGTTATTCTGATTGAAGTTGATTTTTATGCATAAAGAGTTTTTATATCAAAATTAGAATTCTCTTAAATTCTATGAGTATTTGATAAATGAATAATTAAATACTCTAAGAGAGAAATTTTGATCGTTTTATATTCACACGGATTGTGAAAAGAAAATTCACAAAATCTATCGAGATTGAAATATTCAGATAACTGATTTTTTAATTCTTCATTGGAATCCATAACTAATTTAGAAATTAGTTAAGTGAATATTCAAATAAAGAAATTCAGTAAAATAGTAAGTGAATTATCAAACCTTTTCGAGAAAGATAGTTCAGGAAAAATCTTATCCGACTCGAACCGTGAATCAGACTATGACCAAGACCAAAATCTTTTGTCAGTTTTGAGGAAAGAAGGTATGACCAGTTTAGAAAAAAATACTCTTAAAACTCCCGCCAAATTTGAAACTAAGTTTGAGACCCTTCAAATTGTTTGTGGATCAAGGTTATAGAATTCGAGGAATTATGGTATGGAATTCAGAATTTCGATGATCAAGAAGTTTTGTGGGGATATTGATTCAAGAAATACTCCTTGTATTCAAAAGAAAATCAAACTGAAAACTTGCATAGAAACCCTATTTTCTTAAAGGACTCTTATGCCAGAATGCTAGAGGGAGCATTTGGTATATGTTTTTCTAGGGGAAGTTCAGTTGCAACAGCTGGTGGGGAGTGTTCAAAGGACGGCTCATGCACCAAAGCCTGCGTTGGTATGGTTGAAAAATGGTGTGCTTTCGGTACGATAGGCGAGGGCCAATGATTTTTGGGGATACTGATTCAAGAAATACTCCTTGTATTCAAACGAGAATCAAACTGAAAACTTGCATAGAAACCCTATTTTCTTAAAGGACTATCTTACGCTAAAATGCTGGAGGGAGCATTTGGTATGTGTTTTTCTAAGAGAAGTTCGATTGCAACAGCTGGTGGGGAGTGTTCAAAGGACAGCTCACGCGATAAAGCCTGCCTCGGTATGGTTAAAAAATGGTGTGCTTTCGGTACGATGGGCAAGGGCCAATGAAGCGGTCCCTGAGTGAAGTGCCAGGACACCTAAGAAGGATCCTGGAGGGTTCTAACCAGGCGATGCATGGACTCGCGATGCCTAGGACACCCATGCATATGTCGAGGAAGATATGTATGATGGACGAAATGATTAATGTAATCTGTTAACTGGATCTCGTTGTTGCTGACCAGTTGGTCTCAATGGAGAGTCTCGAGGAGCGATACTCTTTTTTGAGAAACAAGGGACTAGATGGAATTTTTGAGTTATGACATCTGTAACCAATAACTGTTTGTCAATGGATTGTTTTATAAGTTAAAGTTTTAAAGAGGAGTTTGTGCGTATCTGTATTCAAAAGCAAAAGTTAAGAAAAACATTCAATTATGGGTGGGTGAGTAATTGTCTGGTTCTACCAATCAACTCAAATTTTGGAATTTTGAAAAATATGCACAATTTTGGGACAATTCTTTGTTAGATCCAATACAATGTTTATTGTGCGATATGCAAGATTTATTATTGGATGTTCTCAACAAGCATTTGAATAATACGATATGATTTATGTACTATTGTACATTTGTAACAAGTATATATGATGTTGGTGGGATGTAAATTTTCCTGTACACACACACACATATGCACACTAAGAATTAAGTTTGTTTATATCACATAGCCTCCAGTTGACCATTAAACACAGAAAATTTAACAAAGAAAGGATATTCAATGTAACTGTAAGTTGTAAGAAAGACTAGGTGATAGAATTAAAAAGATCACCATCTGTATTGAATCAAAATTCTTGAACAATGGGTGAACCATAAATCTAAAAGCTTAAGAAAGCCTTACAATCTGAATAATGATTGAACTATGAGTTTGGTAGCTTCATACAACATTGCTAAAAGATTACAAAGCTAGTTGCCCCTGTGCTAACAAATCATTCTTGCTCAACTGCACTAACGTGTGATGGTGCCTCACTTTCATGTTGATTCGATTGATTCTCTTTGGCCTTGAGTATTATAGCCTTTGGAATCTTGATTTTCTCTGGAAGTCATCCACCCCTTGGCTTCCATGCCCAAATGATGCAGCTAGTGTCTTCCCAACGCTGAGGATCATTTCTGTTCTCTCGCCAATACTTGTTCCAATCCTTATAAACCTTCACATCACTTGCATTCTTCTTCTTTGAAATTGGTGCCCAATATTGTATCTGAACTTGTAGGTAGTTTATCGAGTTGTTGTTTTGATCAACATCACTTGTTGTCACTCGCAACCATATTGGGTGATTTGCATCACAAGGTTGTACAAACACAAAATCTCCTTTAGACACATCAAGAGTCGGGTTGAACTCTTCGGCAGGTCTGTTGCACATTGGACCACAATAATGGTCCTCATTTACATCAAACCCTTCATCTACATTATCCTCCACTTGAAGGTTAAGAGGCTAAGCTTTTTCCCATACACTCCTTGACCAAAAGTCATGAAATCCAATTTCTTCCCTTACACTAGGGATTTGCATGTTTAGCATAAGATTCTCCCAATAGGCAAGGACCGGATTGATCCACTTAGTATAATCACTTTGATCTCCTTTCTCTTGCAACTGCTCTTTCCACTGATTGACAAGTTTTTTTAAGCTCTCCACAATCTTCTCATTTTCCTTAACATACTCAAAGGGTGGCAATACTTTTGGAAAACCTTCAGGAAGCTTGGGTCCTCCCTGGTCATTTCTCTTCCATAACTCTATACTACTTTCTGGTAACCAATCAACATTTTTGGGGTGTATTTTGTATTGCATCAAAGGTATTCCATCACTCATATATAACTTGAATTGCAATGGCTTTGAATGTCCAATCAAGCTATTGGCTCCATCATGTAAGCATCCCTTGACAAAGCCTTTGAAGTCTACCATCTTTTGTAGGAGAAAGGGTGCTGGATGCATGCTAACACACTCATTAAAGATCTTCATCAAATGTGGAAATGTGAAAATGGTTTGTTTCCTCAACTTCTCAGAGAAGCGACTAAACAATGCATCAATATCTTCATGAGTATGACCAACCAAAAGAAAACCAAGCTGCACCATGTCAAACACTCCTCGTGCAACCAATAGGGATAGATAGGCAAATACATAACGATTCTTATTTTCAGAACCACAATTGCCAAGTTGCAACAACAACGTCCTTGGCAATCTCTTGAAAAATGTCCTTGAATTTGATGGAATTAAACTTGAGGCATTGCCATTGCCCCTATCCTACACATGTGTGTTAGTATGAAAGACTGATTGCATATGTGAAGAACAATTTCCCTCTGTATCCACATTTGTTTCTACATGTGTCTCTACTTCTGCATCCTCAATGCTCTACTTGCAATATGCGTTTCTCTCCTTCAGCACTTCCATATGCTGATACATGGCCATAGTAGACAAAACACAATAAAAAAGATATGTTCCCGGTTCTGCATGTGAGTTTTGTGAGCTCAAGTCACCATACATGTGTTGCTCTCCTCTTTCTAAGTTTCTTAAACATTTTAAGAGAGATGAAATTGTGAAGTTGGGATCACTTGGCCATAACCCGAAGGCAAAGTGACCATAAGCTGTTTGTCCATGTCCATGAGTGAGTATTCCTGTTAAGGATACTGGAAGCCTCTCAACCCCATTGAGAGATTTAGGAACTGGTTTAATTTGTGGTATGGTAGTCTTGCTCTGGTCCACCATCTTATCATGTATAATACACAAATACCTATTTGGGTTCATTTTGGAAGAGCTCCTCCAAGCATAGTATAGATTTCTACAACTCATTTGTTGCAACATGTTTGCTCTTCTTTGTGCCATGTATCTGGCATGCTCCTCTTGATTTTTTGTTGATTCCAACTTGACCTTGATTGCCATACAAATGTCGCATTTTGAGAAGGTGCTAGTTTTTAATAAGCTAATTGTCTTGAACTCTGTGTTCCACAATCTTGAGAATGATGGTTGTGACAGTGGCCGGTATTCGAATGAGACAAGTGTGTCATTCACTTCACGCAATATGTCCACCTGTTTGTACATTGCTGGTACAACACGTTGGGTGTCTCGCGGGTTCCATGCATAGTTGTCCTTGAACTATGTGGCATTTGATCGGAATTATTATCTATGAATCCCTGTATGATTGATTTTGCCATCTCAACATGTGTCATGCCCTTCCGTATTATCCCACTATTGCCATGACTGACATTACATGCACCATTCAAGAACTTCTTTCTGAGCCTATAGAACGTTGACTTACCAATGCCATGCATTACATACCATGCTTTACTACAAACCTTCTTCCCATCAAATGTGAACTCAAAGCACTCGTCATCTTGACCTTGTCTATAGGCCATGCCCATGCAATCCAGTACAAATGTGTATCGTGTACTATAGCGCTGTCCCCGAAAGTGTACCCTAGCTTGCATGATTTTGGATCTATCTCCAAATTGACAACATCGCTTCTCGCAACAATCAATGGTTGCGACGTTGTGAATGTTTGCAACATCACATTTTTTGCTAGCTCCATGGGTTTTATCATAATTTTTCATTACCCGTACCCTATGGACATAGCTCCTTTTCTTATTTGTCCCTTCAGTGATATCATATTCAGTGATCATGGCATCATGGTGTCTGTCTCATCACAACTATTGCCATCATTGCCCTCTATATCATCATCCTCTTTTTCATCACTTGAATTGTTTAGGCTGTCAATATTTTTTTGCATGAAGTGATCTTGAATACCCTCATCAATAGAAGAAGTTTCTGTGTGCTTCACTAATGGTTCACCATTTTCAAATGTGAGTTGCCTGATCGGCCAACTAACCAAATTGAGACCTAAAACACAAGTTGAACTTGGATGCAAAGATCCTTCTATAATAACACCCAAGCTACTCTCCCCTAGTTCTCTACAATTTATAGCCTCGTATGGGTGGACCAGCAATACTACTCCATTGCCAAGTTTTGTAGATCTGTTGGCATCCCCACAGAGGATGACACTTTTCTCTTTCCAGCTCTCCCTATCTATAAAGTGATCTTCTTGATCAACAAGAAGTTCCGCAAAATTATCCTCTTTGGTATTAGTAATGTCTTTGTCCATAACAAGGTTGACCAATGGCCATTTGATGATGCTTCCAACTGCTTGAGACATTGTTCTTGCATCCATTGTGGCAAATGGAATGAGAAATGTGTCATCAAAGCTTTGTTGGACATGTATTGCTACACATGTCTTGCCAATAAATTGAAAACGACATGTTTAAGATGCATCAATGGAATGAATAACCCCGCATGCCTTCCTTGCTAAACCATCAATGAGAAACACTGAAGCACCTTGTTTTAGACCCTGCAATCCTTGAGAAAATCAAGATCTCAATAAGAAAGATTGAAGCGATGTTTTTACGGTAGTACACAAAACTATAAATGTAATTCAATCTCAACATGAGTTCAGGCTCCAACCAAAGTTTGAATCTCACCTATCAATGCTAGTTTGCTAGGAGGCTAGGCTCCATCTAAAGCTTGAGCCTTGCCTGCATATGCTAGCTTGTTAGTAGGATGCTCCATGAGCCTCACCATCATATGTTAGTTTTCTAGGAGGCTCCAGTTAAAGTTATCATCCTCACTTGCATAATGTATTAGTTTGCATATGTTAGCTAGAAAGGTAGGCTCCTCCAACAAAAGTTTGAGCCTCACCCGCGAATGCTAGTTCACTTCTAGGAAGCTGAAAGTAAAGTTTGAACCTCAACCCCACAGATGCTAGTTTGCTTGGAGGCTCCAACCGAAGTTTGAGCCTCACCTTCATATGCTAGTTTGCTATATTAAGAGGTCCCAATTGAAGTGATAATCCTCACCTCATGTATATGCTAGTTTCCCAAGAGGTAGGCTTCATCACCCTCTGCACTATTTCATTGGGATATTGAGTCAAGGTATGGTGTCAATTAGCCATCAATGTTTCATAGCTACAAAAGGCAAAGGTGAGTGGTTACAACAGCAGCAAAGGCAAAGAGAGAGCAATAGAGAGAAACAATATGCTAGTGAAGAGAATGTGACATGGAAATGAGCAAATGGACATTGGATTTGAGACTCTTCTCCTTACGGTGAGGCTCAAACTCAAGTTTGAGCCATTGTGTAGGATAATCCCAGAGAACACATTGGGGTGTGGGTGAAGAAGGGTATATAAACAAAAGTGAAACTAACTATAATCAAAAGACCTGCGACCTAGGCCTAGACTTGGGCTTGGGCTTGGGCTTGGGAGAAGAAACTGAAACCGAAACCTTCTTTCTGCTGCACCCGCACTCATCCTCCTCCCCTCACTGCTCGACGCCGACCAAGCGTGTCTTGGCTACTCGCCGCACGGCTGCTGCGGTGCCCCCGCCCGCCTGCCCCATCTCTCTCGTCTCGACGCTCCCTCCCGACCGCGCACCGCCACCTACCCCGCCCCTCGACGCTCCCTCCCAAAGCAAAGTGCACTCGGTCTCGCCCGGCCCGATCGTGCAACGCCACCTGCCCCGTCTCTCTCGTTGCGATGCTCCCTCCCGAAGCAGAGCTCACCCCGCCCCTCTCGTTTGAAATTCAAATTTCCCCCTTCCCCCCAACTTTGAAATTCAAATTTTCCCCTTCTCCCTAACCGCACTAGCCGTGTTCCCACACTGTGAAGACATGTCCCATCCATGTAAAAAAAGAATGTCTCGCCTTAATTAGAAATAAAGGAAACAAAGTGTCCGACCTCGCGTTTGAACCAAACCAAATGACCTACGAACCCTAAAAGCGATTCTGCACCCAAAGCGATTCTGTGTGGTGAACGTACAGTGCTCGTCATCGTAATCGCCATCGCGCACGCAATTCTGCACCCAAAGCGATTCTGTGTGGTGAGCGTACATTGCTCGTCATCGTAATTACCATCGCGCACGCCATCGTCCTGTCTCTGAAGTACTCGCTCAGCCCTGCATTTCAAACAGTTTCTTTTTCTCCCGCAATCGACACATCTGCGTTGGTTCCGATCTCTGTTTCCTGCAAAACCATCATGCCCACACGCCATCGGAGACTTCAAGCATCCGTCAAGTTTGTGCGACATCGAATCGTATGTAATAATCATCTTTGTTTCTTGTCTCTAAAGTACTCGCTCAGCCCTGTGTTTCAAACAGTTTCTTTTCCTCCTGCAAATCGACACATCTGTGTTGGTTTCGATCTCTATTTCCTGCAAAACCATCATGCCCACATGCCATCAGAGACTTCAAGCATCCGTCACGTCTGTGCGACATCGAAGACTTTCGTGCACCCATCTGCGTTTCGTGTGTTCCCTCATCTAATTGAATACTTTACGCAACAAGTAAGTCCTTCTTTAATTGATTACAGTAATCAATATAAACGCTTACTTGATTGCACGTTAAGTGTGCCATTTGTCAATCATTGCTCGACGTAGATTGTTTGCACTTCTTGCTGCTCTCTTTTGTATCTTCACATATGTCGACAACTTGTAAAACTGATCTTTGTGCACATTATATAATCTAAATGACAATGGTTCCCTAGATAAACATAATATATGTGTCACATATCTGAGTGCACAACTTGGATATAGACTCCACCTTAAGTTTGAGCCTCCCCTACATGTAACTTATGTGTTAACGCTCGACCTACATTGAGTCTTTGTTCTCCATGTTAGTGTACCCTAGCCTTAAGGCTCGAACTTGAGTTTGAGCCTTTGCTCTCCATGCTAGTGCACCCCGGCCTTAAGGCTCGAACTTGAGTTTGAGCCTTTGCTCCTTTGCTCTCCATGCTAGTGCACCCCGGTCTTAAGGCTCGAACTTGAGTTTGAGCCTTTGCTCTCCATGCTAGTGCACCTCGGCCTTAACGCTCGAACTTTAGATTGAGCCTTCATTCTCCATGCTAGTGCACCCTCGCCTTAAGGCTCGAACTTGAGTTTGAGCCTTTGCTCTCCATGCTAGTGCACCCCGGTCTTAAGGCTCAAACTTGAGTTTGAGCCTTTGCTCTCCATGCTAGTGCACCCCGACCTTAAGGCTCGAAGTTCAGATTGAGCCTTTTCTCTCCATGCTAGTGTACCCCAGTCTTAAGGCTCAAACTTGAGTTTGAGCCTTTTCAAGTTTGATGCTAGTGTACCCCGGCCTTAAGGCTCGAACTTCTGATTGAGCCTTCGTTCTCCATGCTAGTGTACCTTGGCCTTAAAGCTCTTACTTCAGTTTGAGCCTTTGCTCTCTATGCTAGTGCACCCCGGTCTTAAGGCTCGAACTTGAGTTTGAGCCTTTGCTCTCCATGCTAGTGCACCCCGGCCTTAAGGCTCGAACTTCAGATTGAGCCTTCGTTTTCCATGCTACTCTACCCCGGTCTTAAGGCTCGAACTTGAGTTTGAGCCTTTACTCTCCATGCTAGTGCACCCCGGCCTTAAGGCTCGAACTTTAGATCGAGCCTTCGTTCTCCATGCTAGTGTACCCCGGCCTTAAGGCTCGAACTTGATTTTGAGCCTTTGCTCTCCATGCTAGTGCACCCCAGTCTTAAGGCTCGATCTTCAGATTGAGCCTTCGTTCTCCATGCTAGTGTACCCCGGCCTTAAGGCTCGAACTTGAGTTTGAGCCTTTGCTCTCCATGCTAGTACACCCCGGTGTTAAGGCTCGACCTTCAGATTGAGCCTTTGTTCTCCATGCTAGTACACTGGCCTTAAGGCTCGAACTTGAGTTGGAGCCTTTGCTCTCGATGCTAGTGTACACCAGCCTTAAGGCTCGAACTTCAGATTGAGCCTTTGTTCTCCATGCTAGTGTACTCCGACCTCAAGGCTCGAACTTGAGTTTGAGCCTTTGCTCTCCATGCTAGTGCACCCCTAGCATCTGAGTGCACAACTTGGATATAGACCCCACCTTAAGATCGAGCCTCCCCTACATGGAACTTATGTCTTAAGGCTCATTCTCCATGCTTAACTTTACATGGAACTTGGCCTTAAGTAACGAAACCATTCACTATATAGAAAAACTTTCCTACATAGTAATCTATATAGTAGTATATTATACTAATAAATATAATCAATAAATTAGTATCTAGAAAAACTTTCCTACATAGTAATCTATATAGTAGTATATTATACTAATAAATAATCAATAAATTAGTATATAATTAAATATTACTATATATAATAAAAAATTACTATATATAGTAAAATATTTATATATAAAAAACCAATGTGTAAAAATCACTATATGTATATGTATATACATATGTACTAGTTAGTGACCCGTGCGTTGTTGCTCCCTCGCACGTTACCCTTCACGCTCGAGTGAAGAACCACGTGGTAATTCCCAACACATTAGTGTGGATAATAGTAGGGAATATTTGGAAACATATGATATAGAATAAGCATATGACTTAATTAAGACAACTGTATGAAAACATCATCTAATCCCTACCATCAATATAAATCGCTTTGTACATATAGCACTTTTGCACATACACCCCAACATGCATGCACATGAATATGTAGTTGTGTGCATGAGTAACAAAAAAGGGAACTTAAATTATGGGGGTGTGAATTCACACCAGCTCCATAAGCCCAATCGCATGGTAGTAGGCTAGACCCATGGGATCAGACGGGGCTAGGATAAGTATGGATCTAGTCAAAGTCGCAAATAAGGGAAAGTGGGTGGCTGGGTGGACCCGAGAATATGGGTGCTTTCTAAACATGAGACCAAATCTATTTGAAAACTTAAACACTTGGGAAAAATGCACATTAGTTTTAGATTTAGAGATTTAGCAGATCTTGGTAGAATTGGTCAACTTCGCATCAAGGAGTAAAGACATTGTGTTGAACCTCAAGGAGCTCGCGATGAACATACCTATATCTTCGTCCATACATTCAAGGAGATAAGACTTGCAATATGATATGATTAAGTCTTGGGCACTTGTGATATATATGTTATTTGTATTATACTCTTGGTGATGCCATAGAAGATGGCCCTCAAACAACGTCCCCAGCTCCCCAACGCATGGAAGTTCAAAACCACCACTGTCCTGTTCCTGACTGTAAGACACAGGTGATTTTTATACAGAAAGATGAAAGCTGTGATAGAGTCATAAACTGTGTCCTGCTCACTCACTTCTCTCAGCTGAGATTTTCTTACCTACCACATCCCCATATAGCCTAAATATCAGCACACCAGGTGAGGGATTCCCAATATAGCATTCAAAGCCCCCAAAGAAAACAATGACAGGATGCACATCAAGGATTTGCAGATTCTCATTGTCATGTTTCACATGAAACTTCTCATTGAACTGCTCAATAAAATCATCCCCCTTCTAATTTCTGTGAGACGAAGATGTAAAATCTGTGCCAACCTCTATGGATAATATTTTCAAAGGGACATGTGCCAACTGCACAGCCCCTGTGGGGTGGGCAACCAGCCATTGGAAAGCCAAGATCTTGCGTGCCTGTCTGCTAGCCCAGAGCCTGGTCCAAAAATCCCCCAGGAACTCTTGTGAGAGTCCCTGTAGCCGCCAATGCTCCGATGCAGCTGGAGATACCATCCTCCTCGCAGTCAAAATATGCCTCCCCAACCGAATAGTGTACTGGAAAAAGGTGATCTCTATGGCCTCGAGGGAGGCATAAGGATCATGCCACTCGTACTTGCCAGGGTCCCACTGGAGCCGAGGGGTGCGCAGCATATGCCCATATGCGCCAATCAGAGTCCACATCTGCAGGGTTTGGATCAATATGCCACTTTCGAGAAGTAGCGGCCACTACCCGTATCCTCTGAAAGATGCACTCTGCAACCGAAGGCGACTCCGCCTCCACTCTCTGAAGTCTGCCCTAATCCTGTATCTCATAGTAGAGGCATCTACCATCCTCAGTGCAAGCTCTGACAGCAATCATGATCTCCAACTGTGTAAAGGCTCCCATCCACCATGGGGCCGCTGGCTCGAAAGGCATGAACCACTCCTCAGTGATGAGTGCCTCTCCTGAATGTCATCCCTCATAATCAGCCCCCCTCTAAAGTGACTCAGCCTCTCCGCTTGGATCTCTTCCGAGAGATTGCAAAAGGCCTGCCAATCTCCAAAACTACGTGCTGGGCTCGTCGCCAATGGTCCCCAGGCTAGACGAGGCCAAGAACCCAGCATATGACCCTGCTCTGTGCATACCGCCGGGCTCTGGATGACCGGCTGTCTGGCCCGCTTTTCATCACAAGTGGGAGGTCTCTGAGAAAGCCCCGATCTCAGCAACTCCCAAGCTCGCGGAATTCTCAAGGCAAATCTGTCCTCCCATCCTCTACTGAGGCTTGTGCTCCTCATCTCTATGAAGATCCACCGTATCTCTGGTGCCCAAGTGCCCCCTCCTAGGGGAGCTCTAGCTTGCAGCCGCTAAAAAAGAAGCTCCTTCCAAGGCTCAGTGCCTGGAAGCAGCCCCCGAACAATAAGCTTCCCCAATAAGGCTCTACTCTGATCAGCTGGATCTATAATGCCCAAGCCCCCCTGGGCCAGCGGAAGAGTAATAACTACCCAAGCAACATTTGCTCAGGCCGGATGACCATCCCGCCCTGACCAAAGAAAGTTTCGTATCAGCCTCTGTACCTGGCTGATGTAAGAGCTCGAGAAAATCCAGCAAGACATGATATACCACATAGTCGCTAAAAGCACCTGATTTGTCACCACCACCCTCCCAGCCAAGGAAAGCTGAGCTGTACTCCAATATAGAAGCTTCTTCCGAATGCTCAGAAGAAGCGGGGCGATCTGCTGCTCAGGTGAGAAATCAAGTCCAATTTGGCATCCCAGATACCGCACTGCTGTGCGAGGAGGAATCCACCTAAATCCCGGGTCTTGGCTCCATGCCGGAGCGGGAGCGCTACTGATCCAAAAAGCCACTGCCTCAATTCTCCTGAAGCCACACCAAGAACCTGTAGAGACTACTCTACCCTCTATAGATTGGCCTCCTTGCCATGCAAAAATAATCTCGTGAGCAAACTGAGAATCAAGCAAGTCCTCACCCCGAACTCGAAGCTGGAGTCCTCTCTCAAGCCAACCTCCTCTGCTGTCAGATACAATCTCATAGCCTCTGCAAAGAAAAGAAAAAGGAACTGAGTGGAACTGAGCAAGAGGGCATCCTTGACGGACTGATCTGGTCAACTCAAAACTCGGCCCCCGTCCTCCTGCCATCAACACCTAGCTACGAGCTATGGAATATAGAGCCGCCACTCCTCGAATCCTATCTGGCTCAAAACCCAGGCGAAGCATAGTGCCCTCCAGAAAACCCCAATGGACTCTATCATATGCCTTCTCAAAATCGAGAATCATAACGACCAAGTCCTCCGCCGAGAAACCTTGCTCGGGCCGTCGCCTCCCAGAAGGTGGAGATGTTGTCAAGGATACTGCGCTCCTTGACAGCCTGTCTGGGTAGCATGAATCAAATCCCCAAGGAAGGGCTGGATCCTCAAAATCAAGGCCTTGGCTAGGACCTTGTAAAAAATATTGAGGATCGTAATACGCCTCCACTACCGAATATCATCTGACACTCCCTCCCCCTTGGGGATAAGAAAGATCAAGACCTCTCAAAAACTCTATGGCAGTGTCCAAAACATGCTGAAAATCCCTGCGGAGGCATGGCCCCAAAAGGTCCCAATAGCGCATAAAAAAGGCAGGCGTCAAACCATCCTCCCCAAGGCAACTATGATGCGGGAGGGCTCTCAAAGGCTCAACAAGCTCATCCTTTGAAAGGGGTGCACCCAAAGCTGTGCGCATACGATCTATGACCCTCCTCTGCACATGGGTCCACACAGTCTATCTGCAAGCATCACGTGCCTCCGTGGGCTGGCTCCGCTGAAAGAAGGTCTCTGTAGAACTCAGTGGCAATAGCTGTAATCTCCTCGGGCTCAGTGGCTAACGATCCGTCCTGCCTCCTAACTGGCGTACTCCTGCTCGAGCATGGCGAGGTCCGGTGATCTCAAAAAACTCCCCAGTCACTCTATCACCAAGCTGAGTCCACTGAGAGGCCTGGCGATGATAGTAAAACTCGTGTCTCTACTCCTCTGCCTCTCTAACCTCCTGACGTGCCTGGCTCAGCTGGGACGCCACCCACTCACATGTGGGCTGCTACTCCTGAAGGCGTTGGAGCGAAGCAAGGCTACATCTCAAGCGACGCTCCTGCTCTCGTGTCTCTCCTAGCCGTGTCAAGGCTATAGCATATGCAAAAAAGAGCTGAGCTCGATGAGCCCCTGGGCACACTGGCCTGCTGCATCCAGATCAGAGCTCTAGCTATCCTGCCATATCCTCTCAATGTCCTCAAAAATACTGGGGTCTGTGTGTGGTCTTAGAAAGAGGTGCCAACGAGAATGCCAACGGAGCCACCACGCTCCCCGACCCTGTCGCCCACATAGAAGTGTCAATCCGTGATAAATTAGTCCCTCCCTACCGGCGATCTGACCAAGAAAAACTAAGAGTGTCGTGAGAACGGGAGAAAGCCTCTTGCTGCCATGCATTAGTGATCTACAGTGTCATACAAAATCGCTCCCAAGCTACAAGCTCCGTGCCATGCACTGTAACATGACTGCCTCCCACCCTATCGGTCGGGTCCTCAAGCATGTAACATGACTGCCTCCCACCCTATCGGCCGGGTCCTCAAGCATGTTGAAGTCTCCCCCAAAACACCAATGTGCAGCCTCGGGCAATGCATCTGTAACAAGGGTCCACAACTCTGCTCTGGCACTAGCATGATTGGGCGCATAGACATTGAGCACACCAATGTGCTCATCGTGCATCCTCAGAATAACATACTGCGCTCTCCCAAGCACAATGACCCTGTGATCCATAATGGCCTGCTGCCGCCATGCATCCGCAATGACCATACATACTCCTCCCTGCGTTCCCAAGGGGCCAAAACCTGCAGACCAAAAATTGTCCCATCTACAAGGCATCACCGAACCATATCTCTGAATCTTGCTCTCACTCAAATGGTGCTCCTGCATCATCAAAATATCAATACTGCCCCCAGCCAGGCATCTCTGAAGCTCCTACCTCAAGCAACCACGATAACGTACATAGTGTGTGCCGCCAAGGCCCTGTACATTCCATGAGATGATCCTCATGGATGACCTGCTGAGGTGGAGGCTGTCTCAGCCATACGGCGGGCCTTCGGAAGCGGCTTGGATGGAGAGTAATCCCCATCCGAGAAACTACGAATCTACCCACCTGGTGTGCTGCAACAAGAGTCTCGAACTAGGCGCCAATGGCTATGTCCCATAGCGATTGCCTCCCACTCGGAGAAAGAATCCTCATGTATGCATACATAGCCAGGGTCTCGCGCTAGGTCTACCACTATGCGAACCACCAAGTGTCAATTCCTGGAGGCATCCGCACTCCCGTTATCAAAGAAATGTGCCAACTCCCAAAAAAGAGGGGAATTGGGTGTTTCCTCGTGGTCTTTTGTGGTGTAGGAATCCTAAACATGCAAAGTTTCCATGCGGATCCCGTTGTTGCAGCTTGGATGCTCGGAACTCGACTGTGAGAGAAAGGATTTAATACAAGTATATGCCAACATGAGAACCATAGGAGGCCATGGAAGGCACAGGGTGCGTAGGCGGGAAATTTTTTCCCCCATTAGGGCCAAAAACGTCTCAAAATGGACTGTGTAAGGAATTCGCTAACTTGCTAATTAGTAGAACGTTGACGATCAAAACGGCTCCAAATTTAGCCGTTTTGGATATTTAAAGCGTATCTATGTGATTGAACATGTATCTAAGTACATATTTTAAAATCTAAAAAAATATATTGTTTTCATGCTACTCTTTAATGGCTCGTCTCGAAATTTGTCCTCTTTTAGTGACTTCGTGGCAAATAATTATTTCTCTTACTTTTGAATGACCATTCCCTCCGAATGCGCTCTCATCCATTCTCCAAAAAATTTCACTCCTCTGCTTCTCTAAGAATTTCACTCCTCTGCTTCTCTAAGAATTTCACAAGCTACATCTCATTCTCATTCTTTTGCGTCTCTCATCTTCTAATAGCTCTGCTAATATTTTTAGCTCTGTTTTAGTAATGAGTGATACATCTAATCGTAAGTTTCATTTGAATATCAAGCTCAACCAAGAGTATGCAACTACACGGAGTGTCTACCAAAGACCCCTTTCATGTGTGCGAATGAAGCTCAACATCTTCGCAACGAAGGAAAGAAGCATATTGACCTATGGATAGATGGAAGTCTATATCCACCGGATCCCAGAACAGGACGGTATCCTTCTTTTCACACACCACATGATTTGATTAGATTTGTTGGTGATGGGGTGGATGGCTTACTTGGTTATAGTTCAAGACTATCTCAATCACATGCAGAATATATTACATATCTTCAAAATACTTTATCTTTAAATGCAACAAAAATTATAGAACTTGAAACAAAATAGTGTCTTTGAAACAAGAAAATGATCAATTGAAAACCTTAAAAGAAACTCCAATAGGGTTAAGAGCACGAGTAAAACGAATGCGGGATGTAGTTAACTTGATAGAGAGATCTGGACAAAGGAAAAAAAGGTTAAAACTTGTAAGAGATCATGTTACTACCCTTCTAGGATTTGACATGTCTAATGCTCAGGAAAGGGTAAGATTTTTGAATGAGCTTATGAATAGGTCGGATATCTTGAAACTTTTGAAACTTCCTGAAAATCAAACTAAAAAAAAACTAGTCTTTCAACATCTACTAAAAGATATGGACTTATTGGTCCAGCCTTCCCGAATGCAAGAAGTTTGTGACACAGTGGGAGTGAGTAGAAAGGGATACAGAGCCATCTCTAAAACCTGGTTCAGGGTCCTTAAGTATTACAAAATCAAAGCTTTTGGGTTGCCTAGACCTCACAATGTTGGAAAATATAGAACTCTGTTAAATGAGAAAATTTCCAAACATTTCGGAGAGTATTTCTATATTGAGGGAACAATGCCATATGAGAGACAAAAAAAAAATATCTTTTGAATACAACATTTATAATAATATTTAGATGAACATTAGAAAAGTCCAATCTTTTATGGTGAGATATTACAACATTCGAGAAATAGATTGTGAAGGAAAACTTGTATTTGTTATAAAATTAGATGAAGCTCAAATCCAAAAATGTCAAAAAATGGAAAGAATATCTATATCCCTAATGAATAAAGCATTGGACTATAGTCAAGGTAAGCTTGATTCTCCATACCACAAAACTCAATAAAAAATGGAGCTATGGTGGATTGGATCAGCTCATGTGTTAGTAGAGAGTCATGAAACATTAAAGTGGCTCTTTTCACATACAGACATTCCTTCAGTTATTCAGAGCCAAAATGCAGGTGAACACCTTCATGTAGACGACATAGGTGATTTCATTGTGGAATGGCATTTGAGTGCCGACCTCAAGGCGTTGAAGTGTATGTTTGGTGTATGTGGAGGAGCAAATACCAAATATCCATGTCTTTATTGCATGGCAAGCACAGGGACAAGAGAATGGCTTGCAGAAAATGAGATTGGAAAACCACCATCCAGAAATAATGTGAAAGTTGTCGATTATCCAACTTCTGTTAAAATTTGATATCCAATTCTACCAATACATTTAAAAAATGTGCATATATGTACATTGCATGCAGAGATAAGAATCTTGGACAAATTGCTGCCACTTCATCTGGACTATGCATATTCTATTAAGCCGGCTAAACTTGCAGATGAGTGAATAGAAAAATGTGAAACCTTACTCTCTCAAATGGGTTTCCATGGTGGCGAAGTGCATCTTAAAAAAGATCCTGTTCTTTCTAGAGATACAGGTGATGTTTTGCAAGATGTCTCAATGGGAGGAGCAAAAGCAAGAAGATTTTGAGCAACCATGACACCAAACAAGTCAATGCAATGTGGAACTGCTGGAAACATCTATGTGTCATCACCACAAATGTCAAAAGTAGACCAGGTGTAGCCAACAAACGTATGGAAGTTTGGAAAAAACTCGATAATTTTTTTAAAGTCCTAAGACAACAAGTTGGTTCAAATACTTATGCAGATGATTTCAAAAAAGCAATAAAGTTTTTAATAAAAGCTATCATAGATGCCTGGGGAGAAAAAGACATAACTTATTACTTGGTGAGTGTTCAGACTTATCAAAATAGTTAAAATTAAAGTGTAATTTCTTAAATTTACTAACAAAGAATTGTCTTTGTAGCATATTCTTTACTTGCATGGACCATATTTTGCTACAGAAGGACCCCTTGCAACATGGAACACACAAGGAATGGAAAAGTCTCACTATCAAGCGAGAACTTCCTTTTTCAGATGTACCAGAAGAGGAGGTGGTCAAAGAAGAAGCAATGCACTTAAAGAATTATTCAATTGGTTCTACACGAGGCAATTACAAAGGATGAGATCAAAGAACCAGCAATCTGAAACTACACAAACACCTCAAGATAGAGACTAATGATTTACTAACACATTTGTACCTCTTACAAAATATTTGCTGAATTATAATCAGTCCTTGCAAAATATTGTGTGTACATTAGTTTTTGATTCTCTTGGGACTATTTGGCATATCACCTCTGTATCTCAAAAATTTTCTCCTTCTATAACCTCCAAGAAGATTGATATTTGACTCCTCAGCTGCTGCTGCAGCTGCATAGCTAGAGTAGCAAAGAAAGTATCCTACTCTTGAGGCATTGAAATGTGCAGCATATCCAAAGATTCTAAGAGCAGCAGCTCTCTCTAGAAGCAAGACCTTGTTAGCATTTATTTGAAGGGGAGTGTATCCCATGAACCTTGACAACACCTTCAAGGCAAATATTGGCAACTCAGCATCTTCAGAGAAGTTCATGTGGAATGCACAGAACACAGCCCGCTCTTCCTAGAAAATCATCCTTATTATCAAGCAATTCAATTTGCAACTTATCCTCACTTACTACTTTGTCTTTCATCAAGTTGCATGAGCCAACAATTTCCACTTTATCAGAATCTGCCTGAAGCTTGAAATCTCTGCCAAAAGACTCTACACCTAACTCAATAAGCCTGTTCTCAAAATCCTCATCTCTAAGGGAAGGTTTCTCCTCATCCACTCTTTTAAGGCACAAGGCAAGTGCATCAGGAGCAGGGATAAATGAGTGGTCAGATGTTTGCAAATCAAGTGCCAAAAACTCTTCCTTTGACTCTACTTCTGTATCAATAAAGTCTTTGGTCACCTCACAAGCTTCTCAAATTGCTGCAATACAGTAGTCTTCCCTGATATTGAAGAGACATTGAAGATAGGACAAAGGAATAAAATCTTTCTCATTGATATAGAAGAAAGGAAGGCTTGGAACAGTAACAAAGGATTCAGATATGCTTGCTTCCTCTGAGGGCTCTTCAGTAACAGTGAAAGTCCTAAATTCAGCAACATCAAGATTTGCACTTTCTTTCTCCTCAGCTTGAACATAAATTTCTTCCTCTTCTAAAATCTCACTTTTCTCTAGCTTTGAGACTGTGGTGACATTTAAGTTTTCTTCCTCCTTCTCTTTCAATTTCTGATTCTTGCTCTTTATCTTGTATTTCTGCTCTCAAAAATAGAAAGAAAAGAAAGGAGACATCTTTGGGGACAAGGTTACAAAGCTTTTTATGAATTGGACAAGAAATGGATGAAGGGCATGTGAAAGAGATTCTATTTGAAAATCTACTGAACCTCTTTGTAACTTTGGCTTTCTCCACTGACAAGCTGAGTAAAATTGGTAAGGTGACAAAAATCATTGTCTCCGATATGAAAACAATGAGCTTCAATTGACATTTCAAATTGTTTGTAATCCTCTTCAAGAATGTCCTTAAGCTTCATCAGAAAGAACAAACCTTGGATTGAATATCTCCACTGCATCTACGTATACCTTCATGTCATGACTATCTTGCAAAATAGCATTCAAGAGTCTTTCACTTGGGCTTTCTTCAACAAGTTCATGTCGTCCCTCAACACTTTTACTCATTGTGATATTTGAGATTAACGCTGGAATAATTCTGAAGAAGGCTTAGAAGTCTTTATATGAAAGAGCCCGAACTAAGCGAAAATAAGTGGTCCAAAAGTTTTGGAATGCTTCTATCACTTGGTGCGGGCTTTGGCAATTTGAAGGTTCGAAAAAAAAAGAGAGAGTTTTGCAAAATAGAGCTTGGAAGTCACTATATGGTAGAGCCCAACTAAGCAAAAATTAGAAAAAATTTGAGAGAGTTTTTGAGAATATCCGATGGAGCACGTGGAGCGTGGCAAAAATACCTTTAATAGTGACCGTTCGTGCCATGTGGCAAAAATGATTGCATGACATGTGTATCCAACGGTCCTATGTACGACGGATTTGAGGTATAAAAATTTAATTTTCTTGAAAACATTTTTATTTTTCATCGACATGGTATCAAACGAGATCGCTCCTCCGAAATTCTCGGAATCTCCTTTTACCCTTCTCACCTATATCAAGCGATAGATCTCATCCATATCAATCAAAACTTCTTCATCGCTTCGTTCCGGATTTTCCCCTATCACTTGGCCATACCGAATCAAGCAATAGAGCCAATCTCTATTTTCACCTTGTTTCGGACATATCCAGAACCAAGCGATTGAGCATTTACAATCCTTTTGGAAGCTTTTAATCGCTTAGTTCCATCTCCTATAGTCATAGCTCGAATCAAGCGATAGAGCTAATCCAACCACTTTGGATCTGCCCCATCGCTTAGTTCGGGCCACTGTAAGTTTTTTATCTCAACACACAAATCACCTCAATCGAGTCTCTTTTTTTTCTTTAACTTCAATGGCGAGGACAAAACAAACTACAAGAAAAGTCTACGCCCCTTTGGAGACTGAAAACGCTCAAGACAAACCAGGATCTTCCAAAAAGCCAATTGTCGGATGAAAAACAAGAAAAGCCTCCTCCAAAGCCTCGTGCTAGGGCAACAGCAAGAAAGAGATTAAACTATCAGGTGAAGTCACTAAGAGAGATCAGAGCGGCAAAGAAATCTACTAGTCTTCTCATCCCTCGACTGCCATTTATTCGGGTTGTCAGGGACATATCAAAAAGGTTAATTGGCAAAATGAGAAACACAAATCTTGATAAAGTCCGATGGGAGTCACAGGCCCTTATGTGTCTTCGAGAGGCTGCTGAGGATTTTTTAATCGACTTTATGAATGATGGATACATTGCTGCTACATTTGCTCATAGGATCACTCTCATGAGCAAAGATTTTGTGCTTGTGTTTAGACTTAGATACAAGTTTGACAAAGCTTTGGAACCCATTCCAAGTCAAGATATGAGGGCTTTTGAAATTCTAAATATTCCTCTAGCAAGACAACCCAAACAATCAGTTGTTATTGAAGATATTTTGCATACTTATAGTACAAGAAAAGCTCAGGATATTAAAGAAGAAGTGGAGAAAGAGAGAGAGCAGGAGAAGATTACAGAGGATGCCATTCTTTCTCAACAAGCTGAAATTCTTCATGCATCCAATTCAGAACTTTATCAGAATGTAACAGGTCAAATGGTAGTAGATGTCTCCATGCATGGAGAGGATGAGGTTTATTGTGACATTGCTCCTGAAGACACAAGTATGCTTGTGAATCACAATATTGAGATATGTGACACAGTCCTCTTTATCTGTCTCAGGTTTGTGTGGATTTCCTTTTGCTTTCTTGATGAATTTCTCAGATTCCATATTTTGTTGATATGTTTTGTTTATGTCTCCAGATGTCTTATGAGGGATCTTCCTGACTCAATGGCTATGCAAGTGACCATTCTTGATCCCCTTGTTACACAGTGCCTTTTCAATAGGCAAGGGGATCTTGCAAGTTTTCTAAAAAACTTTGATATGCTGACATGCAATTACATTGTATACCCTTATGTTGAAGTGTAAGACTCACACTCAATTATCTTTTGTCCATCATTACAATATTCACAACTAATTGCAATATTCATCTTATCACAGAGGCCATTGGAGTCTTATTATCTTCAATCTATTGGATAGAGATGTAATCTTTATGAATTCTTTAGCATCCATTCATGGGAGAAGTAAAATGTAAGAATCAACTTTACCATGGTTTATGTTCTAGAGCAATATTTTGTAAGTTTTCAATTGTTTGGTTGACTCTCAATATTTTATGCTTGCAGTGCTGCCAAACTTATCTTGAGTTTTCTAGGTTCCACCTATGAAGACTACAAACTTGAAGATTTTAAGTACTACAATCAGGAAGTTCCTTTGCAGAAAGACTCAACATCTTGTGGATGGATGGTGCTTGCTAATGCTTGGAGATATCTTGAGTCAAGATTTAGAATGACAACACTTACTGTAAGTTCATGTAATAATAGCATTGATTGATTGGGTCAATACATTTAGTGACTTTCTCATATTAAGAAATTTTATCATTTTCTTTTGCCTTAGTTGCATGAATATCCAGATTCTTGGGTAAGTTGGGTAAGGGAGAAGGCAGTGTCTATGGTTTTGGAAAGATCTATCAATCTAGTTGATCCTGATTCCCCCTTTCCACCTAATAAAGGAGCCAAGGGTACAACTTCAAAGAAAAGAAAAAAGGAGGAGAAGAAAAGCCATGTCAAGGATGGCTCATCCAAAAAGAAAAAGACCTCTACCAAAGAGAAGAAGGAAAGAAAGACGAGCCCTACTAAGAGCAGATCTTCCAAGGGGAAAAAGAGCACTACTAAAGAGAAGACCCATTCTAAAGGGAAGAGCCCTCAGGCTACAGAGAAGAGCCCTAGCCCTCCTGCTAAAGAGAAGAGCCCTAGCCCTCCTGCTAAACAGAAGACCCCTAGCCCTCCTGCTAAAGAGAAGAGCCCTAGCCCTCCTGCCAAAGAGAAGAGCTCTTCACCAGCTCAAGAGAAGACTCCTATCAAAGAGAAGACCCCTGTCAAAGAGAAAACCCCAATCAAAGAGAAGACCCCTGTCAAAGAGAAGAGTGCTACTAAAGGTCTTTCGTTTCACTCACCAGTGAAATTTAAAATTCAGAAGCGTCATTCATCCAACAAAGAAAGTAAGAGGGCAAATGTTGGCTCTCCATTCAATTTCTTTTTCATGTTTCCCAAGAAGACTGCCAAGTCTCCAAAGCCAACCTCCAAAGAACCTTCTCCAAAACCAGACCCCACTTCCAAATCTCCCTCGCCAACACGTAAAGATCTCAGAGAAGAGCCCAACTTACCACCAGTTGAGGAATCCACTGCAAAGTCTTCCTTTCCAATACCTCAAGAGCTCAAAACACCGGAACTTGAACCTCAATCAGCCAAATTTGATCGAAGCAAACAGAAGAGAGAAAGATTCTCTAAAGATCCAGGGTCATCCCATGCCAAAAGAAAAGTTGATTTTGTTGAGTGATTCCACAAATTGGCTTTTGTTTTGTTCATTTTGTCCATATGAACACACCCTTTTTGGGACTATATTCTGTACTTAAATTCAGTATCAACAATTTGATATTCAACTGTTAAACCTTGTTTTGTGTTGCAAACAATATGTTGACCATTTTTGTGAAGAAGTCAAGACGAAATTTAGCAGAATATATTGATTACATTATTTGGAGAAATCCTTTTCAGCTTTACAAACTTGCCCTTGCAAGTGGCTCAAATACAACTTTTTTTGGGGGAAGACATGT
Source organism: Cibotium barometz (assembly GCF_041138505.1). Taxonomy (NCBI): domain Eukaryota; kingdom Viridiplantae; phylum Streptophyta; class Polypodiopsida; order Cyatheales; family Cibotiaceae; genus Cibotium; species Cibotium barometz. The sequence continues at coordinate 28,939,018 of NC_141096.1, read as the reverse complement.
GATGCATGAGGTTACACTCTCCATCCTTTTACTAACAACAATATCATCTACTTTGAATCTATATTCAGGTGATGTTTCGTCCAGAAACTCAAGCGACTCTCTTACATGTTGTAGTCTCCAATTTGATGTTACTATAAGGTTCCTAGGATCTATGAATGGATGGACTATGATGTTAAATTCAAACTCTGGACAATTCTCTTTAGAATCCAAAGGGACCCAACTACCAAGCTTGCTTTTCCATCTCCTATAGTAATAGCCCAAAACTAGGGATTGACGACATAGTTGGTATGAGATAGACATAGATTTTGGGCTTACTCTACAATTGATATTGTCGCCAATATGAAAATTTTCCTTGGTACTCCATCCTTCTCCAAGTACAGTGTCCAGATCAGTCGTAGATAGTCTTCTATTAAGCCACATCGTTCTTGTCCTCTCCAATTCCATTGTATTGAAACATGCCACAAAGACATGTATAGCCAAGAACCATTGAATTTTTATCCTTCTTGAAATCCTTCCAGGAGACATAGCTTTAAGAATATCATCTTTGATTTTGGATTTGAAGCTTGTTATGGTATTTGGATCAAGAACTTCCCATTCGAGTGACATTAATGTGGGAATAGGTATGTCATATAATTCTCCATGAACACCTTCTCTTGATGGAACCCTGTATTCTACAAAATACACAAATATATCCACTGATTTGTAAAATGAAGGTGGTTTGTCTGCATACATTACATCTGCAATCCCCTTGTGAATTGCTTTGAATGTGCCATATAAGCTCTCAACAGGCTGCCACTCCACAGCTGTTGATGGAAAGATAACTGAAATTAAACAAACAACAAATATATCAAAAGGAGAAATATTGTGTTGTATCAAATAAATAAAGTTTTGTTAAATTACAGTAAGAATGGAGAATTGGATGTTCATCCAAGTTCAACACCATGTCTTTGGCCATGTAGACATGTTGAACTTTTGCAAGCCAGCCATTGTCGGTCACTTTGAAGGCAAGAACACGACCTTTCCAATGGGATTTCACTTCATTTCGCTTGGTTCTTTTCACCTTGTGGGCACCTTTGCAAGAGGGAAGCATTGTTACCCAATCATTCATACAAAAAGACATGGGTTTCCAAACACCATCCTCTCTGGTGTTATGAAAATCACAAGAAGTTATATTACGAGAAGGACGACGTGAGGACGCATGAGAGAAAAATAGTGAGTCTTTTGAAAATGCAAAGAAAGGAGAATAAGCCATATGCCAAAATGGAGGGAAGGTGGAAAAGGGAATGAGCCATACCAAAATGGAGGGAAGGTGGTGGAAAGTAGACGTTTGAAAAAATTTGGTGATTTGTCATTAATAGCGTTGTTTTCAGAGCCTGAAAAGAGAGGATTTCGTATCTTCCTGCTTGATTTTTTGAAATATAAAATGGAACAAGATGTCACTATTTTGGACCCAAACTTTAATGTTAGCCATCGTAAACGTCTAAATTAAGCTGTTTTAGCCGTTCGCCACTAAAATAGAACCGTTAAGAAGACATTTAGAGGAGACAAGAATGCCATACTTTTGTATACGTGTCAATTCACAATTGGACAATTTCTTAATCCTTAGATTAACAAACAGCCCTTTTCTAGCCGTTTTTGGCCCTAATGAAGAAAGGGAAGACCATTTTTTAAATCTATTAATTGGTTATTTATTAATTAGTTAATGGTGGTTACTTCCAAGTGTGAAATTTATTAATTAGTTAATGGTGGTAACTTCCAAGTGTGAAATTTATTTTCTATCGACTGTGAGTTAGTGTAGTTGATAGAGGTGTTGCTTGAGAGTCACAAAGTCATGGGTTGAAGCCCTCACTTTCCAAGCCGTGGCACGAATGGGTTTTTATGTTGTGATGTACTTTCTAATTTGAAAAAAGTGTGAAATTCATTTTTATATACATATATATGTATATATATAAATGTATATAGACATATATACACGTGTGATTTAAGATTGTGAGATCATTAATCATTGGTCCCCCAATTTTAAAGCATTTGAGTTTATTTTAGGGACCATGATCTAATTCTTCGACCTTTTAACTCATCTTTAAAGTCTTTGAGCTTATTTTAGTGACCATGATCACATTCGACCTTTGATGAAAATTAAATATCTTCAAATATGATATTATAACTCACTAGAAGATATTGGCACTTAATTAATTAATCAATCCCTATTGGGTTTGATTAATTAGTTATTACCTTAGCATAATCTAAGGTATTAATACCTTAGAGATTGATGTCCATTCCCTCTCGCCCTTGCCCCCTGTGACCACCAACTCGTTCGCCCCAGCTTTCGTCGGGTCTAGGCATAGTCTCCTTGCCTTGCCCCAACGACCACCCGCTCTTTCCCTCGCCTCGACCACCCTCTACCTCTCTCTCACCTTTGCTCTGACCTTTGCCTAAGCTTTCACCAGAAGGCGTGTGTGAGAGAGAGGGAGTCCAGAAGCTGCGACAGAGGGAGAGCCTAGCACAAGAAGCAGGGCACGAGAGAGAGAGAGTGGCAGGGTGTGAGAGAGATCGCTTAGCAAAATTGTGGAAAAGAGAGAGAGAGAGAGAGAGAGAGAGAGAGAGAGAGAGAGAGAGAGAGAGAGAGAGAGAGAGAGAGGGGCAGGGTGTGAGAGAGATCGCCTAGCAAAATTGTGGAAAAAAGAGCACGAGCGCGAGCGCGAGCGTGCACGAGAGAGAGAGAGAGAGAGAGAGAGAGAGAGAGAGAGAGAGAGAGAGAGAGAGAGAGAGAGAGAGAGAGAGAGAGAGATGATCGAAGAGAGAGAACCAATTCCAATACCAATCTTTCATTAGGTAATAGATGATCTCTATCAAATTTCATGGATTTATAGGCTTTGGTGAAAAGAACACAGCTGTAGTGATGTATATAAGTCACCTCATTATTCAGATTATTAGTTTGAATCGCAGCATAAGAAGACACACTACACTCAAAGGTATAACATCAAAATCGATCATGTAGACCATGCCTTACAACATCGTCTAAGATCTCTCCATTACCTATACAGATATCATTGAATTAATTAGACTTAATAGTAACATGTAAAAGATATAAGAACTATCAAAAAAGTTTGATATTGATATACCTATAACATGTTCCAAAGGAGAAGAATTTGGCTTTGTATACTCTTCTTTTCAGACTCTTTATGATTGTAACAAAGTCCTCACTTCCATACTTTCTTTTGACCATTGTCTCGGCTAAAGTTGTAAAAGCTATGTGCAATATCAATCAATAAGATACCCAAGTCTTTATGATTTTCTAAAATGCATTCCACTACATGCAAGACGTATGGCAAGCACCATTGAATAAACTTTTGATTTTCCTTGGCTTTGAAACTCTCAAAGTACTTTGCTAGGAGACTTAGGCCATTGACCATACCGAATTGTAGGTGGCACTACTTTGGATACTTTGAATATTGCATCATCAATTTCTTTCTTCATAGAATTACTATAATTCTTTGAAACTAAAGAAGAAATATGCTTTTTGAATATATTCAAAGAGAATATATGCATGACATCATACACATGACCTACACCACCCATGCAAGCTCATATTGTTAGTAGCTGGGAGCAATGTTTGCCTCCTGGCTCTCCAACGGTGCCCTCTCCATCCCTTGGTTCAGCATGGCCGATGATTACAGCAGCTTGACCGGCAAGCTCACGGTGTTAGTAGCTGGGCACAATGTTCAATGAGTTTGCCAGTGGAGAAACAAAGCAAGGCAAGGGTGCGACGGAGGTTCGCATGATGTGCGAGTCACGAGGCAATGACGGCGGAAGGACGAGACCTTCGGCAGCACACATATCACCGTGCCACTGCCACTTAATAGGAGTAGCCATTTTGGAGTATTAGACACCATGCTAGACATGAGATAAGTGATTAGTAGCAAAGTGATAGTGTTTGTGGAAAGATTGATTTCAAGACAGTTCCAATTGCAACATTGCCACATCTAAATAGTTAACAAATATACAGCTACCTAGTTTGGATATATTTTTGCTTTTTGCCTAGATATTGGTGTATATGCTTATGGTAATCTAATATATACTAGAGGTTCTATAGCCTAGATATTATTGGATCCACTTAAAGCAATAAAATATATGCTAGAGGTTAGGACCTTCATTAATGTTATCAAAATCAAACCAACGAGTAGAGTGCAAGTAGTTGGTTCAATTTGGAAATGCTTTGAGGATTGAGAGAGGCAGCTTTCAATATGATATATGGGATGAGCCTCTTTTAGGATTGAGAGAGGCATCTTTCAATACTATATGTGGGATGACCCTCTTTTAGAATTGAGACGAGTCTTACATTAAAGCAACATTGAATTAGGTACATCTAATATGAATATACACAAGCATAATTAGATCTCAACTAGATACACATACATGTAGGAAGTTTGGCATTTAAAAAATGCTTTGTTAGACCACCTTGCTTACATGTGATGACCAATGTGCATCCTCCTACCTATACACCATCCACCAGTGGTTCACCAATGTCTTTGAGATACTTTAATGTTTTTGGCTCTCTCTCTCTCT
>NC_141096.1:28799452-28931952 GCF_041138505.1 Cibotium barometz | reverse complement strand
TTGCTATATAGAGATCATTAGTTTACTAGATGAAAGTTATATTTCCTATATAGGTATTCAAATTTGGTATATAGACTTCATTTCTTTTCTAGTTGTGATATGGGTTTTCTATATGATTATTATCATTTACTATATAGACACTTCACAATGCTATATAGGAAATGATGTTTGCTATATAGGAAAAACCTATTTACTAGTAAGAATAAATTTCTATATAGATATTCACATTTCTTACATAGAAATCACTTTATTACTAGATGTAAAGTCCGTTTCTATATAGATATTGTCATTTTCTATATAGGAACCACTTATTTGCTAGATAGATAATGTAATTTGCTAGATCAATATATGGGAAATCATGTTTACTAGATTGAATAAGAAAAATGTGTGTTGAGATCTAGTAAATCTGTCCAAATTTGCTAGATAGACTTAACTTTACTATATAGGAATTCATTTAAAGTCCCTTGTGATTACAATAGAGGACATTAGGTGCTAAATACGTGGTATGAAAGTGGGGTCTAACAACATCACTTTCCACTTGAGATCGAGAAGAACTAATCTAGAGAGGCATGGGCACGAAGCACCATTTTTTCTATTTTCTCTCACAGATTTCAACTAAATCAATATACATTTTTTAATAGACAATTCATTATTAAACAGGATCACATTAGGATTTTCTTCTTGTGCGCTAATCATTAATCCTTGCTCGGGGGTAGGATTAGCTTTGGGTATGCATTTATATCTTGGGGTTGGCTGGTGAAAATGCTTCTGGACAGCGGGCACTCACAATGGCGGTGATCTATGCATGATCTTCCGCATTGCTATGCCTTTTCATTATAATAGTATGTGTGTGTGCCATGGGTGTGTGCAGGGGAGAGAGGGAGACATAGACTAGACGATTTGGAAATAGTCTCATTGATATGCATAATCACCTGCAGTGCACTATAATATATATTTTGAGAAAAACATGTGGCATTCAGACAAATACGATTCTTGCAAACAAGGGTTGACAAAAATGATTCTTATAAACTAGCTTTGCAAGACATGTAGAATATGGTGCACATGCGGGGCTCAGGATACATTTCAAGCTCCCCGACTTGTCGTCTAGCGTTCGCGTCCAAGTCATTCCCACCAGCAATGTTAATTTCCACATCAATTAACGTTAATTACAACTGTTAATTACGACCAACTACTTCTTTGCAATTAAACATGTAATGAGAGGCTGAGAGAGGGGTCCGTTGGGATAGGTGAGCACGAGAGCAGAGATGCTGCTCTATTTGTACCACAGGCTGCTCTAGGTAAAGGGTGATAAAAAACAAAAGCAGGAGAGAGCACACACAAGAGAAGCAAACCCTAATCCATATCCATCAATCATAAGGAAGGAGAGAAGCCATAGTCACCATCTCTCTCACACACTCAAAGGAGAACACAACATAGTGTTATGTCCACACTACAAAGTAAACCTAATGTAATGTCCACACCACACATGACCAGCTGGACGCGGTCATAAACACACCACACGATATCTATCTACCATACTGTCACTCTGTCAGCACCCATGTGCTATCCTCCAGTTGTATATGAGCTTGACATTTCAACACTCCCCCTCAAGCTCGACATGTCCATCTCTAGGACTCCCAATCTAGTACGGAAATACTCGAACTTATCCTTACCAAGTGCTTTGGTAAAGATATCTGCAACCTGCTCATCTGTCTGCACATATGTCAAATCAACATGCCCATCTAGCACCTTCTCTCTGATGAAATGATAGTGGACCTCAATATGTTTGGTCCTGGCATGATAAACTGGGTTGCTAGCAAGCTGAATACTACTCATGTTGTCACAATGAATGACAACTCTCATATCACTCTGTAACCTGACATCATCTAGCAACTTCTTCAACCACATAGCCTCACATGCAGCTATGGCTGCTCCACGATACTCTGCCTCTGTGGTAGATAAGGCAACCGTAGGTTGCTTTTTACTGCTCCAACTCACAGCTCCACTACCAAGGCTGAAAACATAGCCACTGGTAGACCTCCTGTCATATGCACTACCGACCCAATCTGCATCTGTATATCCATAGACATGCATGTCTTTTCCTGCCTCATAGAAAAGACCATAATGCACGGTAGTTTTGACGTATCTCAGAATACGTCTCACAGCATCCAAGTGAGGTTTACGAGGACTCTGCATAAACTGACTCACCAAACCAACTGCATAACTGAGATCTGGCCTCGTAATGGTCATGTAGATAAGGCTACCAACCATTTTCCTATACATGGTGATATCATCAAGCTCATCACCCAAATCAGCCCTAAGCTTCATGTTTTGCTCTAATGGTGTCAACATTGGTTTGCATGCTGTCATACCATACTTTGCCAGCATGTCAAGTGCATATTGCCTTTGCACCAGCCATATACCTTTGCTTGTTCTTATCACCTCAATGCCAAGAAAGAACCTTAAATCACCAAGGTCTTTCATATCAAACTCTTTGCATAAAGAGGCCTTAACCTCATCAATGCCTTTCCCACAATCACCTGTGATAATCAAATCATCAACATAAATGACTATCATCACGATACCATCATGTGTCTTCTTCACATAAAGTGAAGAGTCTGCATTTCCAACCACAAATCCAATACTGACAAGATATCTGCTGATCTTGTCACTCCAAGCACGAGGTGCTTGCTTCAAACCATAGATTGCTTGCTTTAACCTGCAAACAAAAGTCGGATATTTTGGATGTACATATCCTTCTGGCTGTTCCATGTACACCTCTTCTTGTAGTTCAGCATTCAAGAAAGCATTTTTTACATCCATTTGATGTAAAGCCCAACCTTTTTGTGCTGCTAGTGCAATGATAGACCTCACTGTAGCCATCTTAGCCACTGGGCTGAAAGTTTCATCATAATCAAGACCATAAGTTTGTGCATATCCTTTAGCGACCAGCCTTGCCTTATGTCTCTCTAGGCTGCCATCTGACTTGCACTTTACCTTGTACACCCATTTGCAACCAATTGCATTCTTTCCTTGAGCTAACTCAGCCAATTCCCATGTATCATTTTTGTCCAACGCATCCATCTCTTCATCCATGGCTTTCTCCCATACATGCTCTCCAATAGCCTCTGTATAGCATGTAGGTTCCACATGCTTTACCATAGATGTCATGTATGCATAGTGCATAGCAAAATCTCTATATGTCAATCTTTCAACTGGATATCTGACTCTCTGGGATCTCCGCAATGCATGCGGGTCACTCTGTACACCTGTAACTCTAGCATGTGGGGGCACATATCTGTCCTGCCTAGCACCACAGGTGTGCGTAAAACAGGTATGCCGAGCTCCTCATCCAGACTCTCAGAACTAGATGACTCATAACCTGTGATTCCAATTCCTTCGACTTTCTTCTTGCCTTTATCCATAGCACTACTCCCAGTGCTCACACTCTCATGCCTCAAACGTCCTGACCATGGACGTACACTGCTACTCTCAGCTTCTGCTCTGCTGGCCCAGACATAGTAGTAGAACTAGAACTTGCTTGTGATGGCAAGTTTACAGACACATCTGCCTCAAGTGAGTCAATAACTCCCTCATCTTTTGCTTTGTACCAACTAGCAAGCTCATCAAACACTACATCTCGTGAGATGACTACTTGTCTAGTTTGAGGGTTATAACATTTGTAGGCCTTTCGATCTTGTGCATATCCAACAAATACACATTTCTCTGCCTTAGGATCCAACTTCCGTCTTCTTTCATCACGCACATGGACATAAGCTACACATCCAAAGACTTTGAGATGTCCAATGTCTGGCCTGTAACCTGTAAGCCGCATCTCTGGCGTGCTTCCATGAATGGCTGCTGTAGGTGTTTTGTTCAGGATATACACTACAGTAGCACATGCTTCTGCCCAATAGTAATCTGGCATGCTCTTTTCATTGAGCATTGCCCTTGCCACTTCACATATGACTCGATTCTTTCTCTCAGCCACACCATTCTGCTGAGGTGTATACCTGCATGTCAACTATCTTCTTATCCCATGCTTTCGCAAGAAATGCTCAAAAGCTTTTGAGGTGTATTCACCACCTCCATCTGTTCTCAAACATTTAATCCAACAGTCATATTGCTTTTCTACAAGAGCTTTGAAATCCATGAACTTTTCCAGCACTTCACTCTTCTCTTTCAAAAAATATATCCATGTCATCCTGCTGAAGTCATCTATAAATGTCACATAGTATAGACTTCCTTTGATAGATGGATTTTTTGCAGGGCCCCATACATCACTGTGTACTATCTCAAGTGGCCTGTTGCTCATATTTCCTTCTCTAGGAAACCTCAACCTTGCCTGCTTTCCAAACTGACAGGCTTCACAAACATGCATATGTCCATCATATTTGAATCGAGGCAATCCACTGACAATGCCTCTTGTTTGCATGTTCTTTAATCTTTGTATATTGACATGTCCAATCCTCTTGTGCCACATGTCAATGTCCTGCACAATCCCATTGCTCTTTGAAAACATGGCTGAGCTCAATTCTGGTATGCCTGCATCCAATTTGAACAACCTTCCTTCCTTCTTGCCCTTGGCAATCAATCTACAGCCATGCTTAAAGTCTTCCACAAAACATCCATTCTCATTGAATCTTACTTGTAATCCCTGCTCAACCATTTGGCCTACTGATGCCAAATTCTTTGTGATGGATGGTACATATAACACTTCTGACATATTCTTCACATTTCCATCATGCATCCTCAAAGGCACACTGCCAACATGTGTTATAAGATGCTGAGTATCATCTCCTGTGACCACATAACCATTTGTATCCAATGGTTGCATCTTCTCAAACCACTCACCATGACATGTCATGTGGTTTGAGGCACCTGAATCCATATACCATGACTCATCTCCAGCATTCTGAGAATCCATTGTCCCCATAATGTGCTTCATCGCAAAAAGATGATTTGAACTCCCATCATTGTTACTGGTAGATGCATAATTTCCATGTTGTGGTCTTCCATTCCTCACATCATTCTACTTTTTGTAACAATCTTTTGCCGTATGTCCAAGTTTGCCACAATAGTGACATTCAATCCCATTCAAATTTTGTTGAGGACCTTGCCATCGTCCTCTACCACGAGCACCTGTTCCAAATCTCCCCCTATGGGATTGAAATCCACGACCTCCACGTGATCCAAATGATGACTGTGAATTCTGAAAATTCTGATTTGATTGTGGTTGAGTAGACCTGTCATTCCAACCACGTCCTCCACGGCCTCAAGGGGTAAATCTCCCCCTGCCTCGAAAGCCTCTAGATGAGTAAAAATCCTGATTCCTTGCATGCTCATCATTGCTCGACGAGGATGCACCACCTGTAAGACTCATACCACCAAGTCCAAGCTTCAATTCTTCCACAATGAGCAATGACACAAGCTCATTAAAGTCTGGCATTCCTCCCAACCTTACTGAGATGGAAGTGTCAAAAGATTTGTATTCTTTGCCTAAACCACGCAATGTGAGAGCAACCAAATCATCATCATCCATTGGGGCATGGATTGATGACAAGGAATCTGCATAACCCTTGATTTCCTGAACATACTCATGTATACTCCTATTCCTTCATGTTACACTGTGAATCTGTTGCTTTAGTTGAATCTTCCTTGCACCAGTGTCTGTCTCATACATTCGGCACAATATACCCCATGCTTCTTTCGGTGTATCTGCATCTTGGATGTGAATAAGCAAGGCATATGTTACACATATGGAAAAATAATGCAACACTTTCGAAGACCGCTCTACCCATTGCTTGTGAGCCAGTAACTGAGCATTATTTGGTTGAGGAGGTAGGTATGACTCCGGGTCTTCCTCCGAGACAAGACTCCATAAACCTTTGCCTTTCAAAAAACTCTTCATTCGAAACTTCCACACTTGAAATTTAGTTCTGTCAAGCTTCTCTCCAACAATCTGTATCGGACCATCTCCCATTGTTGCAAAAATATAGTAGATGTACCCCTTTGACAAGTTGTATGCCGGACCTGTAAAGCTTCAAATCTCTCCAAATCACATCAAATGCTTGAAAATTGTGTGCATTAACATCCCACAATGATGCATCAACAATGTACACTCGATCAAAGTTGAAACCAAATGATACTCCTTCACAAAAAATTTTCTGGTTTTTTTCTCGCCAGTAATTTCTCGCCAGTAACTAGTCAAGATTATGCTCTAAATTCTTCAAATCTTGTCCAAATTCAATGATTCAACTTGCATTGGCTTCCCAACACATTGCTCCAACATATCCTAGAAGGGTTTGATCAAATTCTTCAAGGTGAATGAGAACCACCAATTTTTGTAGCTCCCTGGTTTGCTTTTTTCTGCATCTGCTGTCAGGTACCACCTCTCACTAAAAGTGCTCTATCTCCTTCAAATCTTATCCAAATTCAAAACTTTTTGATTCAAAAGTTTAGAAACACGTTGCTCCTTGCTTGTACCCCAAAGGAATTAGTCCAATTCTCAACAGGTAGAGATTAATGCTTGCATTAGTGAAGCTCTGTTTCTGCAACACAGTTCTGTACTTTTGCTAATGACTGGTTATTGAGTTGAATGAGCTCCAAATCCTTCAAGTAAGCTTCCCAAATGTTAATGTCAGCTCCAAACAAGTATTTGCTAAGCTCCAAGTGACTTCAACCTCATGAAAAGACTTTGTAATGATCACATATGATGGAAAATGATGAAAACTGTCCAAGAACCTGCAAGAAAACACGCCGCCTGCTCCTGGAGCTCTAGGAGAGAGGGGAAATCACCAATGAGTTGATAGGTCTCTTAGCAATGACCTAATCTATCATGGGTATGAAGGGTTTGACTCAATTTTTCTTCAATCTTCCGCATTCGATCCTCCACCGGGCATATGTTCTCTGTTTTTGTAGAGTCCAAAAAACCAGAATTTTTTCCTTCACAAATTGCCTGTAATGCATCAATTTTCCATGCAATGACTTGCCCCAAAATTGCTAATACTTGTGTTCATTCACAATACATGAGAGCCTCAGTGTTTGCTTTGCATTTGATCCAATACATTTGCCAAGACACACTCCTTCATAAGCTTTCCATTAAAGCTTCAAAAACAGAAATTTTCTGCTTGCTTTTGCACCTTTAATCTTCTCTTACACTTGCTCTTGATACCTGCAATCCGCAGAGGGGGTCTTGCTACACTTACCAATGGTCCTTAGCTCTCAAATCTGATGCCGGTGTGTGCTCCACAGCTTCTCCTTTGCTCCAAGCTCCAATGGCTTCCTTCACAGCTTTTTCTTCTTCTTCCCTCTTCTCTCACTCACTCTCACAACACAGCTAATGAGCTCTAGGCTCTGATACCATGATAAAAACCAAAAGCAGGAGAGAGCACACACAAGAGAAGAAAACCCTAATCCATATCCATCAATCATAAGGAAGGAGAGAAGCCATAGTCACCATCTCTCTCTCACACACAAAGGAGAACACAACATAGTGTTATGTCCACACTACAAAGTAAACCTAATGTAATGTCTACACCACACATGACCAGCTGGACGCGGTCATAAACACACCACACGATATCTATCTACCATACTGTCACTCTGTCAGCACCCACCATGTGCTATCCTCCAGTTGTATACGCGCTTGACATTTCAACAAAGGGCATGGGCTTGCATTTGATTAATGCCCAAATCCAGCACAGAAATGGGGGTGCATTGCTGCTCTAGGTAAAGGGTAACCAAACATGGCACCAGAATTGCCAAGGAGGGCTATTGCACTAACAAGAAGGGTGTAGGGTCCCTATCCCCACCATGCCACGAATTCAAGGCTGCTAGCAGCGGAAGTAGCACTTCTTGCACGGGCCAGGGTCCCTCACTTGGGGCCTCGCCCACGAATATCCGGACCAAAGACTAATTCATTGGTTCTTCCAAAACCAAACTCAGAAAAACTTCCCATTGCTCGGAAAGCACGAGTGATTCCTCCAGGATAAATTTTCTCTAACGTAGTCAAAAAGTCTTAAGTAACTGAACTCATCTTACCAAACCCATAAGTCCCATAGTCAGATCAGGGAAAGATTGCACTTGGATCATAGAGATCAACGCTTTTTTCCTCATTGAGAGGCACAGCCGTTGATTCTCTTCCATAGAACAATTTTTGTCCGGGATTTACTTCATCTATCGTACCATAACAGAATTGAGTCTTAATTTAGGGATCCATCTATCAGCCTAATCCCATCCAGTCCCATGGGCTAGCCAACTGCCCAACTGCCCAACCACTGTAGTGATGGGATCCAATTAAGAATTTGGTTAGGTTTTGTCCCAGATACCAGGGAAAAGAGTTCCATGCAAACTTAAAACTAGTCACACCACTTACACACCCAATATAAAATTGCATTTTTCACAGAATCAGCTGTCTTTAAAACAATCATTTCATAAAACCATAGTATCACTGGTCATAATCCTCAAAATCTCCAGTTGAATCTTTATTTCTAATCATTCCTTCATCGATATATCTATGGCATCATAGGCAACCATAATGCTCACCACTTGTCCACTCAGGGGCCTTTTCCATAGTTCCTAGCTCATAGTAATCGGAAATATATTCACATATCAAAAATGGAATCTCCGTTAAAGATTAGCAAGATCAACCAACGGATCCATATAAAAGAGCTATGGACTCATGCATTGAGGACCAGCAAGGTCAATCAACCAGATGATCCATGCCCGAATTCAGAAAAAAACTCTTACTCCTTGTTCCAATATCTTCCACGATGCAGGTGTGGGTATCTGCGATGACCCAGAGCTGGAGCACCGTATGGTCAGCACCATCTAGGATCCTTCGCAGGTCACCTCTAGCACTTCACACATAGGCCGCTTCCTTGGTCCCTCATCCACCATACACCGGAAGCTCACCATTTTAATCGAACCGAGGCTGGTCAAGACCTTGCTATGCGAGACGTTCTACATTGACTCTCCGTCAGCTGTTGCAACTTGATCAGATTAAGTCTCCACGACCTCATTCACAAGACGGTCAAAATGCTTCCACAACATTCTTGACATAAAAGTCATTTAAAAAAAACAGGTTATAAATATAGTTTCTATAGCAAACTCTCGTCTTTCCACATTGTTCCACATCATTTCTCATTTATTTCATCTATATTCCGTTTCTCATCACATCATAATCATTCACATGACACCACATCAATTCTCGTCCATCACATTCAATTACATCACATCCATTTACACCCATCACATCTCATTCATTCATATCCATCACATTCGTTCATTCATACCACCACATATATTCTCATAACCATCCCATCACATACATTCTATCCACATTCTATCACATCACTTCTGTCCACACCATATCTCATTCATACACATCCATCCAATCGTTCACCCGTGTACGACTACCCACATCTATTCATACATTCATATCTATCACTTCACATCCACATATATTCATGTCAGTACATCACATCATTTTTCAGCACATCACATTTCTTCGCATACAAATCCACATCACATTCTTTTACATACATTCACATCCATTCTTTCACATACATCCACTCACATCCCATATCATTCATTTACATCCTGATTCACATGACATCACATCTCATCACATCTATTCACCTCACATCTCTTCACCCCTGATTCACATCACACATCTCATCACATCTATTTACCTCACATCTCATCACCTCTATTCTCATATCACACATCTCATGACTTCTATTTACCTCACATCTCTTTTTCTTCCTGAATTATATTTCTCGAAAAGGGGGTGATATTTCAATTACTAATTTACTGAATTTCATTCATTGAATATTCACTTAACTGATTTCTAAATTAATCATGAATTTTGATAAGGATTAAATTAATCATTTATCTGAATATTTCAACTTTAATAGATTTCTTGAATTTTCTCTTTACAACGCGAGTGAATATGAAACGATAGAATTTTTCCTCTCAGAGTATTTACTTATTCATTTATCAAATATTCATGAAAATTAAACATAGAATTAAAGAGAATCTAATTTTGATATAAAAATTCTTTATGCATCTATTTATGCATAAAATCAATTTAATAGGAATAACACTTTTAAAATAAAAAGATTTCCAATATGCATCTTTCTATGCATAGTTTTTGCAAGGTATAATGAAGGGTGATCTGACATGGGTTTTACATACCTCACAAGCTCGCTCATCTTATAAATACATTTTTTCAAACTCTTATTTGCACAATGGTCGATGCTAGTAGGTAGTATGAACTGCGCACATCAGAGCACATGTATGTATGGTTTATGGCATTACAAAATTTAATTTCAACGTACAAGACTTGGAAAACACTTACTTGAAGCATCTTGTGCCAATCGTGGGACTTCAACCCATATAGTTGCTCAATGCCTCTTTTCTTAGTGGTTGTAAAGGCTCCCTTCAATGATCTCATGCATCCAGTGGGAGTACGCAAAGTTGTGATGGCCTACTTTACCTGCTTCTCCTCTTTCTTTGATATAATCCATGGTGCAGGCGGAAGACGAACGTGCCCACCCACCTCTCGTGGCCAAGCTTGACGCATACGTCCTGCGACCCGCAAGTCCTCATGTACGCTAACATTGTCTCGTTTACCAATAATATGTTCCCAAATACGAGATCCCACATTCTTGAAGATGTGCATGGGATCAAGAAGATGGTTGATCTTAAGAAGGGTCCAATATGGTAGCCGAAAAAAATTGGAGTACCTACACAAGGGATTGTTCTATGTGACCTTTAATCCAATTAGAGAGTACCCAAAACAAGATTGAAAAAACATTACTATACCTGTTCATGCCATCTGGAGGAAGAATATTTGTAGACTCCCAAATACGCTTCCAATCTTTTGCACGAAGTGTTTGTGGAGGAATGTTACTCTTACTAGCAACATATTTAGGATGATCTGAGGGGAGAAATCGATGATGATTATCGAATATGGTCTTACACAAACCGTCAGCATACTCATGTACTAACGAAGAGCCACAAACAAGACATGCATGTTTACCCCCGATGTTTTCAAACCTGTTAAAATATAAATAAAAGTTAGAATAATAAAGTCAATATGTATAATTAATATATATAGCCGATAGTATTAGAGTAGGGAGGTAATTAGAATTCTTACCAGAACAATCGTTGTATCCTGGAAAGTCATGCATTGTCCACATCAACACTGCTTTTAAGTCGAAGTGTTGAGAGGAGGGAGGCCTACTATAATGTCCACCACCGCAACACCTCTCCATAGTTCCTCAAACTCATCAATCAACAGTTCAAGATAAACATCCATATGCTTGACTTTATGTTTCCCTGGAATTAGAAGGGATAACATAAGATGTCCCTTCTTGATCGCCATTGATGGTGAAAGGTTGTAATTCACCAACACAACTGGCCACACGCTGTATGCGGTGCTTTTGAAACCAAATGGATTCACTCCATCCATACCTAGGCCAAGTCTCAAGTTTCTGGGCTCTGTTTTAAAGCTGGGCCACTCATCTTCAATATGCTTCCAAGCAGGAGTGTCTGCGGGAATTCTCCACATGCCAGCATCCGCGATCGATGTGAGAAATGTCATGACATGAGCTCTGCTATGGATTTGCACTTGAACATGTGTTTGATGCGAGGAATTATAGGAAAGTGTCGCAAGACTTTACGAGGTACATCAAAACTCTTCAAATATGTTCTATACCTTGCTTCACCACAAGTGGGACAATGTCGAGCCTCCTTATGCGTCCCACGAAAGAGAATGCAATCATTGACGCATGCATGTATGCGATCATAATCCAATCCTCCAAGAGATGTCACATAGCGCCTCGCTATGTCTCTTGAGGTGGGTAGTCTATTTCCCTTTGGAAGCATATTTGATAATAGCCTGCATCCAATATCATCAATTATAATTAGTCTTAAATCCTAAACCTTAAACCACTAATTCAAATTTGTAAGTTAGAATGCTTACTTCAATAATGCGTCAAGACTTGCATTGCTCCATCCATAAACTGTTTGTATATTGAGTAGTTCAAGTGAAGCACGTAAAATAGAGAATGTGCACCCTTCAAAAACCGGTGTCGATGAAGCCTTGTAAAGATGCTCTTGTTCCATATCACGTCGTCCATACCTTTGGGATCATCCTTAAAAAGATTCTGCACCATATCATCAAGCACTTCCTCTTCCACAACTTCGTGGGGTGCAGGGCTATTGTCATCCCTTTCCCACTCATCTCTGACAATAGATCCCGAAGCTCCAGCATCATCTCGTCGACGCTTTGCATGCTCTCGTCGCGCGTAGGGCACCATGTTAGGGTGTGGTACTGCATCCTGCTTCAATTAGAGTTTATATATTACAACTCTATTAATTTAATTTGGATACCATGAGTCATTTGAATACCATCAATTTACATCTACTCACCTCTAAACCTGTTTGATTCCATTCTCCATACATGGAGATGTGATTCAAGGTAATTCGACGTGCTCGTACAATGCATCCTTGACATCGATTACACATACATTTGATCCGTTGTCCCAACCACACATCGCGATTACGATGATGCATTGTCTCATCTTCCCCAGAACTGCTTGAGGAGGTTGATGACATCCTATGCACAAACCAGAAAACACAAAATCATAATATGTTTTTAATGAAAGTATAAAAATCGCGTGTATTAACGCGGCTATTTCCTAAAAATTGCGTGTATTAACGCGGCTATTTCCTAAAAATCGCGTGTATTAACGCGGGTAATTCCTGCAAAACGCATGTATAAACACAGCTAAATTATCATACACGTGAACATACATGCGTTTATAAACGCGGCGATCTGTTTAAACTAAAAATAGCCCGCCTTCCCCAAATATATATTTTGAACTAACAATACTGTTCTTTTTCGTTTTCGCCTCTTCCAACAGAAACGAAACCTAAGTGCAAGGAGGGAGAAGAGAAGGAGCACACACGGGAGGAAGCCGACCAAGAAAGAAGACTCACTTTTTCAGAGGTGAGTCAGTTTGTCCTTTGCCTTGTCTCCTTCCTCAGATTTGTTTATGCTATTTTCTCTTTGCTTTTTGGGTTTGTCTCCATCCTTTTGCTTCTGTGCACACGATTTTGGGTAAACAATTCTAACAGGGGCGACAGTGGGCCTTTTATAAGGACACATTGTCGGAGGTCGGTCCCTTTTAAAAAAATTTTGCGCAGGTCGCGTGTAGAAACGCGTGTAAAAGCGCGTGTATCCTGTCTGCACAGTCTGTTCATGCGAATATACACGCGTTTCTAGACGGGTGTATACACGCGTTTTTTGACGGGTGTATACACGCGTTTCTGGACGGGTGTATATACGAGACTGCGTTTCCTGCTTCTATGGTTTGAAGGCTGATAGGTGACTTGAATGATGATATTTGTGTGAGTCAAGAGATAGCCCATGATGTACATGAGGATTAATTTTGCAGATTCTTATGGATATTCCAGGTTCTTCATTCGATCCATTTGCGTACAGCAATTGGCTGATGGAGATGCTAAATCATTTTGGGCACCATCCTGGTCCAGTTGAGCTTACAGAGTACATGTATGCCCATCCCCCTCCTTCCATGCCTGGTGTCTATACCCCTACCGCGAGTATCCATAAGGCACTCTAGTGCCGTCTATGCCTACGAGTCCGACGAGACGGCATGCAGCTTCTCCTCTTCCACGTCCACCGAGGAGACATACCTCGTCCCAGACACACTCACGCACACCCTCACAGCCACCATCACATGCTCCCTCAGAGCGACCGTCACGTCAGGGCTCACAGCCACCGTCACGTAGACAATCCCCCAGTCGTGACTCCACCCGCAGCAGTAGGAAGAGTGGGAGTGGAGGATGCGGCGGGTGCTTTGGTGGGGGAGGTGGGGGAGGTAGTAGGGCACGCGGTGAGAGAGGAGATAGAGGGAGAAGAGTTAGAGGAGACAGTTCGGAAGAGGAGGAGATGATAGAGGTAGAGAGAGTGATCTGCTATGATGTGACGGATAGGGGCGGGATAGTGATGGATGCGAGGGGGAGGGAGGTAATGGAGTACATGCATGGGGTAGTATCAAACTTGTATAGAAATTGTTTTATTAAATTTAAAGATCAAAATAGCTGATTAGTTGGGGAGGTGATAGAGGCTGTACATAGTCGGTACCCCAATCCCCCACATGCTACATTCTCGGATGTATGAGGAAGGACGCGAATAAGGGAGATCTTAAGTAATAAAAGATCTCACCTTAAAAAACTCGCGTACGATGACCGGCTAAATGTAGCTGCGGGTGGCTATCCTGCCGAGAAACCTGCCACTGCGCACAAACGCGAGTGGAAGAAGGCAAAGAAACGAGCAGAGGGTGGCGTGAAGAGCAGGCAGCATGTGGAGGCACGACGGATCCAGATGGAGACCATTGGATCTTCGCATTTCGGATCTGGAAACGTCGAGTCATGGGAGGCAGAGTTCGTAAGTATCTTGCCACTTTATTTGATTGTTTACTTAATTCATTGATTCTATGATTGTTTTAATCTTACAAATTGTGTTGATTATGATACAGCGACGGGTTACGGGGAGGAAGCCCACAACCCACGATACTGCGTATGCTCGTCGGCATAGCAGACGTGACACGTGGGCCATCTTCAGAGCCAAGAGACGTATTACGGACGCGCAGTTTGAGATAGCCATGAGACCATACGGTCGATAGGTACTTGAAAATTCTAAACGAATGATTTTGGTTTATTGAATTACATATATATATACTTATATACTATATATTACTTGAACAGGCACAAGCTGCTGATGATCCACCCGCCGCCACTACAGAGGGTGGACGTGAGCACTACTCATCGGACATTCCGACCGATGTGAGCTCATCTGAGCATGGAGGGAGCACCGAGTCATCATTTGGGTCTGAGTAGTACTCAGACTTATAGTATCACATTCCATATCGAGGATGTGGTTGTATATATTTTTTTGTAAACTGAAGCCACATGGGTTACTTCGAGATATGGACTCCCTTGTATATATGTGTGAAATTTTGATAGTAATATTGAATCGTGAATCGATAGTATTACATTCATGTCTGTCTTGAATCGTGTATTGACAATGTATGCATTCATGTCGTTCTTGTCTTAATCTTCCTCGTGGATATGTTCTTCACCAAAAAAAAAATCCAGAGAGTGTTATTGGGTGCTGGAATGCTGGAACAGCATTCAGGCACCAAATGGCACTCTCTGGATTTTTTTTTTGGCTCTCTGTTCGCGTGTATAAACGCGTCAGAACTGCTAAAAGTCACGTGTATATACGCGGATAATTTGTAAAGCACGCGTGTATAAACGCGTCAAACTTGAGAAATACGCGTGTATAAGCGCATCTAAATTAACAAAACGAGTGTATAGACGCTTGTATCAACGCGTCTAAATGCATCTGAACTGACAGAACGCGTGTATACACCCGTGTATGAGCGCGTCTGCACAGTCCTATACACGCGCTTTTACACGCATGTCTCTGGCCGCGATGAAACACGCGCTGATACACGGGCCCACTACTTTTTTTCACAAGTCATTTTTAGCGGCTAGGAGCGCGGGTATGAGCCCGATCCCTTGTAGTGTTTCCTTTGGCTTGAGGGATTGAGGGTTTTACTCTTGTTTGGATAAAGAGTGGCCACCAATTCTTTATAGAGGACTTAGTAAAAAACAATTGAATTATCAAGTGAATTCAATGTTTTGGCTCTGGGGGAGGAGTAGAGTAACAGTGCATAAACACTATTAAGCTTTTACAAAGGGGGAGGCTTCTATTTAAAGGAAAAAGTGAGCCCCTCAAACCAAGTAAACTGATTCTAGAATTTTCCAGATCAGTTTGGTCAATTTTTGACTATTTTTGGGTCAGTTTAGCTTACTTTTTGGAACTA
Source organism: Cibotium barometz (assembly GCF_041138505.1). Lineage (NCBI taxonomy): Eukaryota > Viridiplantae > Streptophyta > Polypodiopsida > Cyatheales > Cibotiaceae > Cibotium > Cibotium barometz. Next base: position 28,916,026 of record NC_141096.1, on the reverse strand, counting down.
GACTTGAATTAGGAGAGAGGAGAGATGAAATATCTCATTTTATTGATTTAAAATAGAAAGAAATTCTTTGTAGAGGATTTAGTCAAAAACAATTGAATTATCTCAAAAAGTGAATTCAATGTTTTTGGCTCTGGGAAGGAGTAGAGTAACAGTGCATAAACACTATTAAGCTTTTACAAAGGGAGAGGCTTCTATTTATAGGAAAAAGTGAGTCTCAACTCAAACCAAGCAAACAGATTCTAGAATTTTCCTGATCAGTTTGGTCAATTTTTGACTATTTTTGGGTCAGTTCAGCTTCCTTTTTGGAACTAGACTTGAATTAGGAGAGAGGAGAGATGAAATATTTCATTTTATTTATTTGAAATGGAAAGCAATGATGAGAAAAATGGCGCCTCCTTCATGATGGGGAATCCCCATTTTGAGGTGTCAAAATCAGTTTTTTAACTATTTTCCTTGGTCTTTAGTCCACTCTTCATCTTATGTGAGTATTTACTCATTTTTGGGGAGGTTTTCTTTATTTCTTCAATTTATCTCCTCCCTACATTTGGATTATTCTAATTGGTCCCTTAGAACCTTAAACCAACATTTTTAGAAAACCTGGATCCTTAGGCTAAGGCCTTTTGAGCAGATTATAATTTATTTCTAATGCAGCTTAGGAAATTCTTTTTAAACTTCTGTTTTGGGGGAATCCAGTTTAATAAGAAAGGATATTTTTCCATCCAAAGATATCTAAAAATTGAGTTACCTCTCTCTAAAATATTTTCTCTCTCTAGGTCAAAATAGGTAGAAACAAGATCTTTTATTATTCTGAAAAGGGGATTGATTACAGGGGAAGAAACTGGACATCTTGAGGGGCTAGGGAGGAATCTTACATTCTCTCCCACTTGAAAAACGCAAGATGTCCTCATCTCGCAGGTGGAATATGATCTCTTTCATCTTCTTCTTCTTCTTCAATTACTTCCAGCGTAACTGCCTTGGAAGTGGACGGTCGATCTGGAAATATCTCTCTTTGCCTTCCCCTATTCTGAGGTGGAGGTGTTGCATTACTTTGGATTGAGACTGCAGCTTGGTTAGAGGGTCTACCTCTGGGATTTTCTTGATTTTGGTGGAAAGAAACCTCATTACTCTGGAAGGAAGGAGTTGGAGTCTGGAATCTTGATCCTTGATTTTCCTGCTCTGAAAACCTTGATCCAAAAGGGAAAATCCATACTCTGACGTCCTAATCCTTCTAAACCGAGTTGAATCTGAATGGTAGTTTGGTAATAATCTTGGTCTCTGGATTAATAGTAGTCTCCTCTTGAAGGTCTTCTCTTCCCTTCCCTTCCGAGCAACAACCTTCTAAGTTGAAGGTCACAGGTTCAAGTGGAAGCAGCCGTCCCTCAAAGAAAGTGTAAACAGTTAAAGCATTTCACTCCCTTGTTCAAGGGTGGAACTTCTAAAGTTGAATTCCAAGAGATTGAGTTTCGAAAAAAGGACATTTCTTCCATTCTGGAACTTCCTATATCCTGGGCTTGTTGACCCTGATATCTTTTAGGCGGTGGAAGGTTGGAATCACCTTTTGGAATTAAAAACCTTTTGAAAGGTGATGGTGCTGGCTTCGACGGGACTTTGACATCAAAGCCCTTGGTGAAATCCTTCGCCATCCACACTGCTTCAGCCATGGAAACTGGCTTGGCATTCTTCACCAGGATATTCAAAGGTTCATCCAGTCCTCGAATGAACCTGGCCAGCAGCTCTCCTTCATCCAGTGGTGGGCGAGAATTTGAGGAGGAGAGTGAACGCTTGGTGATATAAATCAATAGTTCTTCTCCCTTGGGTTAACTCTAAAAACTCGTTCATCTTTGTTTCCAAAAAGCCAGGAGGATAGAACCTCGTCCTTAGGTAATTTTTGAGATCATTCCATTCTAGGTATTCTGATCTAGACGATTTTTCTCACAGTGGTTTCTCCATGCCACTCTGGCTGTTTCTACTATCTTCAGTCTTGCAAGAGCCATTTTGCTCTTCTCATTGTACCCGGTGACATCGAAGTACTCTTCCATTGCTTCGATCCACTTTTCCATAGCCTCACCCAAGTTTTTCCCTTCACCCTTGAAAGGTCCAAGCTGCGATCTATGAAAAGTTTTACATACATCCAAGTCAAGCTCTTCCTCCTCGAGTTGGGGGTTATCATTTCTACCATGACGACCTCGATTCTCCATGCTCCTATCAATCCGAAAATTCTTGTTAAGTCCCTTTATTTATGATTCAAATCCGATTTTAGATTCAACTGATACTGAGGTTCTTTAGATTGGTCAGTTCCTCACAGAATCATGGGGTAAAGATATTCATATAGAACTCATTATCGGATAACAATTCATTCAGAACATCTCATTCATATCTTTAACACAATAATGGTCCATTAGACTAAAATTTCTATCTGAACAGTCCTCCATGGGGATTTCAATTATATGGATTTTTTTATTTGTCATCCCTTATTAACTTGATCCACTGGGTCAAGTGTTAATAGTAGCAATTTGTCAGCACAATCCACTAATCTCATAGTGATTTGCTCAAGTCATTATCGTCATTCCAGTTATGAACATCATCATAGGGACTCTTCCCATTCATCCTCATTGTGGTTTTGTTCAGCTTATTACATTTCAGCCAAAATTCAGGATTAACATTTTCAATCAGAATCCAATTCAACTCATTAGGTCTCAACCAGAATTTTAAAATTATATCAACTACATTCAAATTCATCAATTCGATAGCATTTTTGCTTATAAATTCAAGAACTTAGATTTACTCGTATATACTACCAGTAACAAACTGCCAGTAAAGAGGTGTAATTATACCCTCGGTATATAGGGGTAGTCACGGTCCTTGGAATTATAAGGTAAATACTATCATGTCTAGGCCTCAAGCAAGTCAGGGATTCCATATAATTGTGGTACTTCCATCTGAAGACCCAATTACCAATTTATGAACTTCAGTCTCAATAACAATTTGTATGAATTTATCACACAATTTCAACCTTTTACTGCTACTTCATCAATTTTTGACGTTTTTGGCTACTCAGTTGATCCACTTTAGCCAAATTTGCTTTGATACCAGCTGTAGGGTCCCTGTCCCCACTTCGCAACGAATTCACGGCCGCTAACAGCGGAAGTAGCACTTCTTGCATGGGCTAGGGTCCCTCACTCAGGGCCTCGCCCACCATGGATATTCGGACAAGAGACTAATCCATCGGTTCTTCCAAAATCGACGAACCCGAAAAAACTTCCCATTGCCCAGAAAGCACAGGTGATTCCTCCAAGATAAATTTTCTCTAACGTAGTCAAAAAGTCTTAACTAGCTGAACTGATCTGACCAAATTTGTAAGTCCCATAGTCAGATCAGGGAAAGATTGCACTTGGATCATAGAGACCAACGCTTTTTTCCTCATTAAGAGGCACAACCATTGATTCTTTTCCATAGAACAATTTTTGTCCGGGATTTACTTCATCTATCATACCATAATAGAATTGAGTCTTAATTTAGGGATCCATCAGTCCAGCCTAACCCCATCCACAGTCCCATGGGTTAGCCAACCACCCAACCATTGTAGTGATGGGATCCAATTAAGAATTCGGTTAGGTTTTGTCCCGAGTACCAGGGAAAAGAGTTCCTAGGCCCCCTAGCCGGATATTCATGCAAACTTAAAACTAGTCACACCACTTACACACCCAATATGAAATTGCCTTTTTGCCAGAATAAGATGTCTTTAAAACAATCATTTAATGACACCATAGTATCACTGGTCATAATCCTCAAAATCTCTGGTTGAATCTTTATTTCCAATCATTCCTTTATCCGTATATCTATGGCATCATAGGCAACTAGAACGCTCACCACCTGTCCACTCATCAGGGGCCTTTTCGATAGTTCCTAGCTCATAGTAACCGGCAATATATTCACATATCAAAAATGGAATCTCCGTTAAAGATCAACCAACGGATTCATGAATATAAAAGATCCATGGTCAATCAACCAGATCCATGCCCGAACTTAGAAAACAACTCTTACTCCTTGTTCCAATATCTTCCACGATGCACGTGTGGGTATCTTCGGTGACCTAGAGCCCGAGCACCGTATGGTGAGCACCCTCTAGGATCCTTTCGTAGGTCACCTAGCGCTTTACTCATAGGCCGCTTCCTCGGTCCCTCATCCACCGTACCGGAAGCTCACTATTTTAATCAAACTGAGGCTGGTCAAGACCTCGGCTGACCTTGCTACGGGAACGTCCTCCATTGACTCTCTGTCAGCTGTTGCAACTTGATCAGATTAGGTCTTCACGACCTCATTCAACAAGACGATCCAAATGCTTCCCCGACATTCTTAAATAGGGTAGAGGAGTCTCTAAATAAGGTACAAGTCATGATCAAGTGATTATGTAAGTTTGATTCATGTCTAATCATAATTAGTGTCTTCTTGTGTTAATCTCAAAGTAATTTTCTGCATATACTAGTTTTTGTCCCTCGTATTTATCATGTCTTGTACAATCTTTGATCCACCTTGAGTATGTTTTGATCAATCTTTGTAGCTTAATTATCATATCCAACAGTCATGACCTAGAAGACAAAAAAAAACACCTCCAAGTCAAAACCTGCAAATTCATGGAATTCCATATCACGGAATCATAATTCACGGAGTTCCATCTCACAGCTTAAGAACCTGCACTTTCACATTTAATTCTCATCATGGATTAAGCCATATCACACAATAGCCACTATATATTTGTTAAGCTTATTGCTTACTATTCTTTTGGCTAAATTAATGTAGCAGCTGCTCCATGAGTACATATCCATACTCATGCACTGGAGAACATTTGCACCAAAGCCTCACCATCGACAACTTCTAGGTACATCTTTGGATGGGGGGGCCATGGTGGGCGAAAGCCTGGTCAATGGTACAACCCATCACCTAGAATTTTCCTTCAAATTACAAACCTTTCTAAACGATGCCACAATCTTCACAACTCAATGATTTTCAATCCCTAGTGAAGATCTCTATATTAGCCTCGCAAGTCAACGTAATTCTTTTAATCCTTACCAACAAGTGGCTACTTCAACATAGAGCAGTTCAATAAGAGTCTATATGACTCAATTCTTGTACTTCATGAAAATTTGCGTCTAAGAGAACTTAAATATGCATAAAAACATAAAAAGCACATGGACAGAAGAAGATAGGATCATATCGTACTCAACAACATTTCACAAGAATCCTGCCACACAAAGGGACATCATCACAAGCCAATTACTTCAAATGATGAATGTCGCTTCAATGAATCAAATGAGGAATTGAGAATCACCATCTCGTTCTCATGATTAAGTCTACATTCCTCCAGATCCTTCTCTCTCTTCTCTCCCATTATTAACATCTCTTGGTGTCCCCACTAACAAAAATCACATTGAGCCTTGCCAATGATTCCCAAAAACAACTTAACCCGTCCCCCCCCCAAAAAAAAAACAAAAGGCTCACACAAATATAAAAATGCAATCATTCGCAAAACCCCCCCACCCCGTTAGGAATTCCCAATACACAACTAACCTCTTCATTCATTAACTAGCTTTTCTTATTTCCTCTGGAGGAACAAATACCATTGAATGTCATTCAACATCAAAGCCATCGACAAGCACGATCACACGGACGCGATTTCTATCACGAAGGGGGGAATGTTAATCCAATTCTAGGATTAACAAGAGCTACTGCCATTATCTTACATCAAGGAGTCATGGTAGATACACCAAAGGGTCATACATTCAAGATATAAAGTAATAGTGTCCAAAGCTACAACTTGGATGGGCGCCCGTAATGGTGTGACGGAGTATTTATGGCAATTCCCGCTTCAAGAGCGTGTGGTAGCAAGTTAGGATGAAGTCATAAGTGATGTACTTCATGGATATATTATGAGAGTAGTCATTGTAATAGCATTAGGCCTCTTATAAGCCTAAAGTGCCCAGTCACCATGGTTTAAGTGAGTCTGAACACTTATGGCAATGTATATAAGTGAATTTCGCTCATAATACAACATACTCTCCCATTGTGCAATTGAGTCTTGCTCTTGCTAATCCTTGTGCTAATCTCTCTCCCTAATGCACGCTAGTGAGTGTGTGTGAGTGAAGTGAGGTGAGAGGAGGGACGAGGACCCGTAGTGCAATGCGGCGGTTTGGAGACCTCAAGGGTTACGAGTTTGGACATTGGAAAGATCCTCACGATAGTTGCGGCTCACGAGGTAATCTCTTTTTAAAAATATGTTTCAAGGAGGGTTAGGGTGAGCCATAACAATTATATATGTGTATATATATATATATATATATATATATAATAAACTCTTGCAATGCCCAAATTCCTTGATGGTGACAATTAATTTGTGAGCTTCAATGGATCTAGGCGTGTGGGAAAGAAACCCCCAAAGACTATCTTATCTTCTCCTTTCTTCTTTTAAAAAATTCTCCCTCTCCTTTCTCTATGTGTTAGCTTAGAGCCACTTGGAATCTTCAATTAAAAAATTCTCCCTCTCCTTTCTCTACTTGTTAGCTTAGAGCCACTTGGAAACTTCAATTAATAGATGGAATAGATATACATATTTATATAAGTAAAGTAAATACAAAAGTTACCTCCTATCCCAAATCTAAGCATCTAATCTAATCATACTCTCCAAACAAAGAGTTTGAATGTATTCTCTTTCTCCACTTCTTCAAATTCAAAAATTCAAATATATAAAAGGATTTGTGATTGAAAAGAGGTGCTTTGAGTGCTATCTCTCCCTCTAAGTTACTCATCACCTCCCCTCCACATGTTCAAATTCAATATTCTAATCTCTTAAGATAATATATGTGTGTATGTAGAGGGGTGGGAAATTTTCTTTCTAATGTATTATATATATATATATATATATATATATATAAAAGAAACTCATTCAATGAGAAAATGACTTGATGGTGACAATTAATTGTTAGCCCCAATGCATCTAGGCTTGTGGGGGAAAGAAACCCCCAAAGACTATCATCTCTTCTCCTACGACACACCTAGCGACACATGCTCATGGATTAATTTATTTTTAAGAGTACAATGAGAATATATATTTACATTTTTTGTCTCAAAGAGTAGTGGATGGTTTCCAGAAGAGATCACATGTAACAGAAGGAGAAAAAAAACCTATATGATTATGTATGTGTAAAACGATGTGAGATTTAGTTGACACACGCCCATATACATAGAAAAAAGAGCTTACTACAAAGGAAGAGTTTTTTTTGGAACAAAAACAAAGAAAAGTGTGCAATACCATTTATCAAGAATTTTGCTTTTGAAGTTTTTCAAGGGAGTGAAGGCTTAAAGACACCTTGATAGCACCACTAGGAGAGAATTAATATGGGTGTCACATAACAACATAATTAAATGTAAACTTATGCATGTCTTTATTCAACAATAGGGGTGCCACTTTGTTTGTGCCATTCAATGACACGCCTGGACAACAACTGTTACACCTGCATCATGTAATACTTTATTTTTAAGAGTACAAACCGATTGAAGATCGTATTAGGGAGTTTGGGAAAATCCCAACTCCCATTTTGCAAGATGAAAAAATGGATGGCATGGTTTTGTTAAAATCCCTCATGTGACATTTCGTTGGAATAGCTTCAAAATCCACATTGTCTAACTACTTTGGAATTGGTATTCTCAAGATACACAAAAATGTCCATTAAAAAGTTAATTTCCAAAGAAATGGGAGTTTTCCAAACTCCCTAATATGGTCTTATTGTTTGTCAAAGAGTATATGCTTACTTTTTTTGTTTCAAAGAGTTGTGAATGGTTCAAAGAAGAGAGAACATTTGTGTAACAGAAGGAGATAAAATTGCAGTCTGGTTTTCTATACATGAAATGATGCAAGACTTAGTTGACACACACGCCTGGTCAACAACTATTACATGTGCATCATGGAATACTTTATTTCTAAGAGTACAAACGTATTCATTTGTTTGTCAAAGAGTATATGCTCACTTTTTTTTGTTTCAAAGAATTGTGAATGGTTTCAAGAAGAGAGAAAATTTGTGTAAGAGAAGGAGAGAAAAATGTAGTGTGGTTTTCTATACATAAAATGATGTGAGATTTAGTTGACACACACCCCTATACATAGTAAAAAGAACTCGCTACAAAGTAGGAGTTTATTTTTGGAACAAAATTAATGAAGATTGTATGATACTACCCAGTGACCTATTTAGAGATTTTATGTTTGAAGTTTTCTAGAAAATATTTTGTAATTAAACTTGTGTTTCCACATGTCTACTTAAATTTTAGACATGTGTGTTTCCACATGAAGACTACACAAAAACACTAACTTATCTAGGGTTTTGCTTTTGAAGTTTTCTAGAAAGCTTTTATAATTAAACATGTGTTTCCACATGTCTATTTAAAAATGTCTACCATCATACATTAAGACGTGGGAGCATTGATGTTAGAGTTCAATGACAAGTAACGAAAGGGTGAGATAGTTTTTTTGAACATGTTAAGATGTGTATCCTTTTGCCTACAAAGGGCTCCACTCATAACCAAACAAATAGGTTGGAAGATTGCTACATAGCCTCTAAAGCATAGAGGTTCCCTCTATGGTGATAACATGGCATTACTTTTAGGGTTTTATAATATGGATTTTATAATAACTTTAGCTTAAGGACACCCTGATAACACCACTAGGAGATAATTTATATGGGTGTAAAATAATGATACATCAAACACTAGTTTGGTAGCTCAATAGAACATAAATATGTCTTTTCAGGGGTTTGCTAAAAAATACATATCTTGTGAATGGAAGTGCTATTTTTGCATTTCTCTTTTTTTAAGGCATGTCTTCATGGATGTGGCAAAGCTTGGAAAATTACTAAGATGATAAAAAAACCTTAAATATAATTGAGAAATCACCAAAGTAGAGATATAGCCAACATTATAATCCAAATAAGTTATGAATTGACAAAGAAGAAGGCTCTTACATGCAAGAAAAAAATGATCTCAACTCATTATTAAATTTTCCTAAACCTTACATAGTATTTAAGAAATGAGAGGTAGAATTTTGATGACAAAAAATGTATTGTATTGATAATTAAGTCAATTAAATTTAGTTCTTAGAATCTCTTTTTATTTGTTAAGTCTTTGAAAATATGGCAATAGTGTGAGCTTATATGGTGATTTATTTTAGTTATACTAATAAATCAATGTCTCCACTAAAGTAATTGGTCAAAAATATATATCTAAATATTTTAATTTTACCTAGAAGAAAAGGTAATGGTCTCAACTTTTAAAACTGCATTGATAAGAAAACAATGTTTATGAACCCTTACTTATATTTAGATCATCAAGTGAGAAACTTATAAAAATAGTGTTAGTTATTTTATAAAATGACTAGATATTCTATTTAAATTCTTACGAGATGTTTGAAAATGTGTGAAGTAGTCTCTTATTCTATAGTAATAAATATGGTTCAAAATTTGTAAACTTTCATCTAAAACAAAGAGCCTAAAAGGATAGGTGTATAAGCGATTGGCTCTCACAAAATGCACCAGCTACAAAGCATAACATTGTAATGAACATGCATGCAAGATTTAAACTTAGTCTATGATTGTTTGATAAGATATAAAAATCCTCAAAAAAAAATTTAAAGACAACTAAATATTTTAGAATTTTCAATAAGACCTAAATTTTGGAGTTCTAATTGATTTTGGAGCCTAAGATGGTTTGTATTACACGATATATATATATTTATGAAGTAATTTATATCCAAAAGCTTTGAAAAGCAATGAGAAATGGACTAATTAAAGCCTTTGATCCCAATAGAGTCCAAATAGCTATGCATTTTGATTATGATGTAACCTATAAGTTCTTATGAAAATAAAAAGCCTAGACATAACCAATGTGATCCCAAATAAATCCTAACTTTCCTCCACTATATAGCTGATGATATGAAAAAAGGAAAAGTTTGATTTTCACTATCCTTGTGTTCTAAATAATTCCATAAAGTTGGCCAGTAAACATGACATAAATATGTCCACAGACACTTTTATGTCTTAGTTACCTATAAATGCAAACTTATACGTACCTTTATGTGGCAATAGAGGCGTTGCTATGTCTGTGCAGTTTACGACACACCTAGCAACACTTGCTCATGGATTAGTTTATTTTTAAGAGTACAAACCCACTGTTTTTTAAAGAGAATATATATTCACATTTTTTTTCTCAAAGAGTAGTGAATGGTTTACAGAAAAGATCACATGTAAAAGAAGGAGAAAAAAACCCTGTATGGTTATATGTATGTAAAATGATGTGAGACTTAGTTGGCACACACACATACATAGAAAAAAGATCTTGCTATAGAGTAAGAGTTTATTTTTGGAACAAAACCTAAGAAGAGTGTGCAATACCATTTATCTAGAATTTTCCTCTTGACGTTTTTCTAGGGAGGGAAGGCTTAAGGACACCTTGATAGCACCACTAGGAGAGATTTTATATGGGTTTCACATAACAACAAATTTAAAAGTAAACTTATGGGTGCCTTTAAGTAACAATAGGGTGCCAATTTGTTTGTGCCATTTAACGACATGCTTGGCTAACAATTGTTACATGTGCATTATCAATTTTTTTTTTGAAGAGTTCAAACCCATAATTTATCTATCAAAGATTATATACTCACTTCTTTTTGTTTCAAAAAGAGTTGTCAATGGTTTAAAGAAGAGATAACATTTGTGTAAGACAAGGAGAGAAAAAAGTAGTGTGGTTTCCTATAGATAAAATGATGTAAGTTTTAGTTGACACACACCTCTATACATAGTAAAAAGAACTCATTACAAATTAGGAGTTTATTTTTGCAACAAAAATAATGAAGATTGTATCATAGAACCCACCTATCTAGAGTTTTTGCTTTTGAAGTTTTCTAGAAAGTCTTTTTTAAATAAACTTGTGTTTCCACATGCAAACTGTATGAAAATACCCATTTATCTAGATTTTTTGCTTTTGAAGTTTTCTATAAAGTTTTTCTAATTAAACATGTGTTTCCACAAATCTATTTAAACATGCCTACTGTACTCATTAGTAGAAGATTTGGCAAACAAATATTGGCTTATTAATTTTTATTGATATTGTTACATATCCTAGTATTTATTTGAAACGTAACTAAAAGCTAGGTTGATAATAAGGACTATAAGAACTAAAAAACACTTAAGTCAATATTAGGTAATTTGGAAAAAATCTCACATTTTGGGAATCAATTACTCCATATAGTTTTGGACATATCTTAAACATACTAACTCCAAATTCGTCGGAGATCATAGATTTAGATTCTACTCTTCAAGATCTTTCCTATGATATGTCACATGAGGGGGTTTTGATAAACTTTTGGGGGACAAGTTCACCATGCTCCCATTTTTCAAATGGGAATGGGATTTTTTCCAAATTATCTAATATGGTGTTATTTTTTTTTGAAATCACAAAAAAAATAAACAATCTTTTCGACGCTATTTTTGACCCTTATTTTGATGCTTATTTCAACCTAAGCATGGATCATTTTTTTGACATTTATTTCGTCGCTCATTTCGATGATGCCGGTACCATAAAAACTAGCCGTAAAAAATAGAAGACCTTGTAGAAGTGCAAAAACTATTTCTAAATGCTCGAACTAATTCTCCATCAAACAAGGTCAAGCACAAGGCTTATGTTTCAACCTCCCAAGGCTTAGAATCTATTCATGCAAATACATGTAACAAGAAACCTAGGACATAAAGTTTTTGCTTCCATTCATATGTGTATGTGTGAGCACTTGTGTGTCTATTTGTGTCTATGCATGCACATGTGAGGGTGTGTTTCTCTGAAAATATGTGTGTACACACATACACTCAAGTGTGTTTGTGCATGAACGTGTGAATATGTGTGCATGCATGATTGCAAGTGTGCGTGTGTATTTATATACATATATAAATACACACACACACACACACATAATAGATATATATATCTAAAGTTCATAAATATGATCCACCTCACACACACACCCACCCCCCCCACACACACACATGCATGTGCAACAGTACATCTTTGACACATCATGCCATGTTCACACATACATACATATAAATCTTTATATCAAATACCTCTACATTTGCATGTGTTTATACATGTGCTGGCTTTTGAGTAGGGTATATTTTTATGTGTATTTGTTTTTGTGTGTGTGTGTGAGAGGGAGAGAGAGACAGGGTATATAAATAATTGTGTGTGTGTGTGTGTATGTGAGGGATAGAGAAAGGGTTTATAAATATTATATTGGAAATGTATGTGTGTATATGTGTGTGTGTGTATATAGATTAGTGTGTGTTTGTATGCTTATGTATATTGTGGTGCTCTCTCTCTCTCTCGATCTATCTATTTATCTATCTATCTTCGACCCCCTCTAAAAGTGCAAATTTGTGAGTTGAAATTATATATTCCGAGTTGCATATATGTATATACATACATATATACATACATGCATGCATACATATATACATACATATATACATATATATATATATACACATATATATACATACATAGGCATATATATACACACACGTAAATACATACATACACACATACACACACACACACACACATACATATATATATACACGCACACATATATATATACATATGTATGTCTGAATGTATATATATATATATGTATATATGCACACACACACACACACACACACACACATATATATACACACACATATACATGTATATATTATATATATATGTATGTATGTATGTATATATTGTGTGTGCCCCCCCTCCCCACTCCCTTCCCAACCTTGTGCTTCCCTCCCTCCTAGATCCCCCCTCCCTAACCACAAAACTCCTCTCTCTGCCCCCTGGGGTAATGTGTGTGTGTGTGCGTATTTGTGTCTATGTGTCCCTCTTGTCCCCCTGACCCTGAGGTTATGTGTGTGTGTGTGTGTGTGCACGTGCATGCATGGAAAATATTATCTAATTCTAACCAAAAAAATGTGTGTATGTGTACACATGTGTGTGTGTGTGTGTGTGCATGTGTGTGTGTGTGTGTGTGCGTGTGTGTGTGTGCACATGTCTATTATACATATGTATTTTTGTGTATGTATAGTGTGTGCATATATATTGTGTGTGGTTTATATATATATATAAGAGTAAAATAAATATCATTTTTTTCTCTAGCCCAAATCTAGGCATTTCCACTTCTTCAAATTCAAAATTCAAATTGACAAAAGGCCTTGTGATTGAAAAGAGGTGCTTTCAATGCTCTCTCTCCCCAAGGCACTCATCACCTCCCCCCCACACATTCAAATACAAAATTCCAATCTCTTAAGATAATATGTGTGTGTATGTGAGGGTTGGGCAATTTGCTTTCTAATGTATTATTGCTAATCCAATTCTAGGATTAACAAGAACTATTGCCATTATCTTACATCAAGAAGTCATGGTAGATACACCAAAGGGTCATACATTCAGGATATAAAGCAATAGTCTCCAATCCTACAACTTGGATGGACGCCCGTAATGGTGTGATGACAGAGTATTTATGGCAATTTCCACTTCAAGAGCATGTGGTAGCAAGTTAGGATGAAGTCCTAAGTGATGTAATTCATGGATATAATATGAGAGTAGTCATTGTAATAGCATTAGGTCTCTTATGAGCCTAAAGTGCTCGGTCGGCCATAGTGTAAGTGAGTGTGAACACTTATGGCCATGTATATAAGTGAATTTCTCCCGTAATGCAACATATTCTTCCATCGTGCAATTAATTCGTGCTCTTGCTAATTCTCTTGTTAATTTCTCTCCCTAATGCATGCTAGTGAGTGTATGTGAGTAAAGTGAGGTGAGAGGAGGGACGAGGACCTGTAGTGCAAGGTGGTGGTGTGACAACGCTCGCGGCAGGAGACATGGTGGAATTGCTTCTCAAGGAGTTGTGGAGATTGGAGACCTCAAGGGTTACGAGCTCGGCCATTGAAAAGATCCTCATGACAGTTGCGATTCACCAGGTAATCTCTTTTTGGATGTGTTTCAAGGAGGGTTAGGGTGAGCCATAACATTTTTCTCGCCGCTGTCGAGTAGCCATCCCTTGTCTTTTTCCATCGTTTTGTCTCTAATCTACGGCGCATAACCCATTGCCCATTATCTTGATTAGTGGTTTCCCATGAAAAAGATGTGGATTTGATAGTGATTTGTGTGAGATTTGGTGTGGAATAGCTCTCTTTTTTTGTTTTTGATAAAAAGAATGCTTTTTGCTTAATTTTTAGATTAATTTGTTGTTTTTGTTATTGTTTTTGTGGTTTTTCATGTTCTTAGGACTTGCATCAAACAATGCAATAGAATGGAATTTTTAGTGAATGTTTGCTCTAAACATAGATCTAAGATCATTAATTCTAGTTTAATTGTGTTCTTTTTGTTAAAATTGTTTGGATTAGAGTGTTGGCAAGTATAAGGAGTAGCTTAATCTTTTTAAAAAATTATTAAAATCATTAAAAACACTTAAATTTGACTAATTTCTCTTAATGGAATGGTTTTCTTCATTAAGGGTGATTAATCTTGTTCAAGAGGCTAAAAATTTAGAAAATGTGTTAATTGGGTGTAAATTGATCATATGAGTAGTCGAAATAGGGAATTTTTAGTGTTTTGAGAGCATCTAGATGCATCAAAACATCTAATCACATCAATTTTTTGATCAATTGGAGAAATTTGATTGTTGTCTTTGCTTAATTTTGCCTTAAAGAGGAGTCTATAATGAAGAGTCTAATCAATTCTCTAAATTAGATTGATTTCTTGGTTTTGTGAGTGGATTAGCAAAGCTAAGGAGGATCAAACATGGCTATGGTCATGGTTAGGTCATGATTAGAAGCAAGATTATGAGTGGATTAGGAGATACATTAGGAACTCAATGGAGTCTTTTTGGGCCCTTTAATTTGCCATTGCCTAATGGAGGTGATTAAGAAATAGACAAATAGGGAGATTACATGTGGACTGAAACCAATGGTTTGTAAGAGCCTAGAAGGTAGTGGTCAAACTTAGAATAATAGGCTAAATAGGCTCTTTTTAAATTTTCAAAATCAACTAAAACTCAAAAATTCAAAACGTATATGCATTTTTCCCCTATTTTATATAGAAAAGGATAGCTGCAGCCTGCAGCCATCATTAACTAAGGCCTCCAAAGTGATAGAGGCCCAAAAACGAGTTCCCATGCATTCAATGCACATTCCCCTTCACTTTCCACTATCCCTCTCTCCCACGTTCCCTCCAAAACGCTCTCTCTTCCCCCTTTCTCATAGCAAGGCGTTTTTCACTCTCTAGACTACTTCTTTTAGCTATCTACCTCTTGATCTACCTCTCTCTTCACTCAGAAACCTAGATCTATAGCTATGGAAGCTTGATCTGCAACCTCCTCTTAGAAGCTATGGAAGCTTGATCCTCTGATCTGCAACCTCCTCTTAGAAGCTATGGAAGCTTGATCCTCACTTACATTTCCTTCCTTCATCCTTCTTCCTTGTCCAACCTCCTTTTACAGAGTGTAACAGCAGAGCTTAGCTATGGAAGCTTGATCTGCAACCTCCTCTCAGAGGCTATAGAAATTTGATCCTCACTTTCATTTCCTTACTTCATCCATCTTCCTTGTCCAACCTCCTTTTACAGAGTGTAACAGCAGAGCTTAGCTATGGACGCTTGATCTGCAACCTCCTCTCAGAAGCTAGGGAAGTTTGATCCTCACTTACATCCTTCTACCTTGTCCAACCTCCTTTTACAGAGTGTAACAGTGGAGCCAAGATATGGAAGCTTGAGTTGCAAATGCTTTGGCTCTCATAATCTTACTCATTGTCTCCTCTCATCCCCTCCAATATCCTCTTTCAAAGTGCAGTAATAGCACAGCCAAGCCCTTGGAACTTGCTCTACAACTCCTTCTCTTTTTTACATCTCCCTAGTCTAAGTTTTTTTCTCACCATTCTATTTTTCTTTGCCATCAAGGTTTATAATCTCTCTAATATATACATCTGATGTCTTCTTCTAGAGCTCGAAGGCCTCCGATCAGTATTCAATCTCTCTCTTGTAGCAGTGGTCAAGATGAGGATGGGCACTGGAACATCAAACAGTACGAGAAGTGGAATTGGATTACGATGCAGCCTAGTACAAGAGGAAGCCACAAGGTGTCAAAGCGATACGTTGATATACAAAGTCACCATTGGAAAGGGCGGATATTGGAGCTCAAACAAGATCGTGATGGAAAAAAGCTAGCCAAGGTCCAACATGTTTACAAGGCAACAGAGCTGAAACTAGCAGACCATGACCAACGTCAAGGATTTCCTGCAAATTGTAAGTTATTTCACCACTTTATATTCTTGTTTTTAAATCAATTGTGTGCTAATAATGGTATACTGAGCACTGCTTCGATTGTTCTTGGGTTCCTGTGCGTAGATATTTTTCCCTCAAACTATAGTGAATGGGAGCCTATGGAGGCAATTTCAGGAACCTTTGAAGCATACCATGTGGAGCTTGGTAGTTTAATCTTTGGAGGGTGTCCAGCTGCACAACTTCTTGCACGAAACATCTTCTTCTATGAGGATACATATGTGGTTCCCACGACAGCAAATGGTACTGGAAAATTAGTTCCAAAACCTACGCCAACTCTCACATCTATTGAATGGCCAATTCCAGACAATGCTTCAGTGGCCATGGCTTGTTTGCAGATCGAAAGCAAGGTGCAAAATGCTATGAAGTCCACATATGGATCTCACAAAGCAACCATAACCTGCTTCATACCTCTACACCTCTTTGTGTACCTGTTCCGTACAAGTGACACACATCGTACCCCAACTTTATGGATTGCAAAGGGGGAGAGAGCTCTGACTTGTTTTTTATCACCTGCATGGGATAAAAAAGTTGTTCAACACAATGGAGACACCATCAGCAGATGCGGAGTAATTGTTGAGAAGGTTGTGATGCGCTATCATATTGCCAAGCAACAGTTGTCCATTGCGTTTCCTTACAGGCGATGGAAGCTTACAAATGGAGAATGGGAGGCGTTAGACTCCGACACAACCTCTACAGAACAGGGTGTGCTACATATATCCATGCAAGGTGGGGATGTAGAAGATGTTACTGTGAATGATGACTGGTCCCTTGCCAACTTACGTGACTACTTAGTTCTTCGATTCTCACTCAGTGGTGATTTTGCTTTGATAATCAATGGTAGAGTAGTGCGCAAAAGGCAGGAACGATCTTTTCTTTGTAGAGAAATTACTTTCCCTGGCTGTGTAGCTATCAGATAACCACTGGATATGTAATCTTGAATTGAAGTAAATACAATTTCAATTTTTTTGCCTCACTGTCTTATTAAGGTTTTTCAATTGTCTTGTGCAGTTTTATTTTTTTGTGATAGTGTAAGGTTGGTCACAGAAGCATCTGTGGCGTGAGCCACTAGTAAATTGGAAATGACCTTGCGATGGTGGAAGGATACGTTCTTGCTTTCGCATACCATTTTTTAAAATTTTTTTGGTACTTACAAATTTTAAAAGTTTTTAAAAATTTTATAACAAGGTCGCCCATTTATAAACGATACTTTACTCATTTACATCAATTGACAATTATCGTTCTCTCCTAACACTTGCTCTCAATTTTGCACACCTTTCTGTATCACACACTCTCTATTTCCTCCAATCACTCATAGCATGGCACCTCTACTTGATGCACTTATTGCACAGCTAGGAAAGCTTGAGTTACTTCATAGGGTTGATGAGATCGTCCCTATGTTTGAGGGAGCAATTGATGTACGTGCAACAATGCATCTACACGCGGATGCTTTTACATATGTCATTCAGTATATGGATGAACACATCAGCACGTACTCCATCATGTTTGAGGGTGATGAGGGCTTATGGGTTTTAGATTTCGCCTATCCAAGTTTTTAAAATCCCTCACAGAAAAGGACTACAGAAATGAGGAGGAAGACTAACTCCTGGATCTACAAATGGGCAACATCGGCACTTCTTTCCTAAGCTGGGACATGGTTTTGGTCCTTCTGTTACAAGAGGGTGTGGCGAAAGAAAGTGGCAAGGAAAAAGAAAAGGGCAAAGTAAAGCTAATGGAGCAGGTCCAAGAGGCCCATGCTGAGGAAGAGAATGTTACAGAACAATGGGAGGCATCAATGACAATGGTGGCTCTACAAGATAATGTCCCCGAGGAGGTTCCGGACCTAGTTCTAGAGGGCGATGAAGTACTCGAGGAGGTCCCAGACCTTGTTATCATGTCTTTGCATCCAATCATTATTGATGGGAAAGAGTTTTTGTTTTTGGATGACATTGCCAAGACACTCGGGTTTCGTGAGGATGAGGCACTTTCTATTATTGCCGTGAATGCTGGGGGTCAAGACAAAGGAAAAGTGAAAATTTCTTTTGAAGATGACAACCTCACAAAAGCGCTTGCATATGATATTGGTAGCAGTACCTTGGAAGTTGTAGTGGCCAAAGCGCTCGTTGAAATAAAGCAAGAAGTGCAATTCTATGAGAGCGTAGCTGCCTTTGAACCACACATGCCCTTGGTTGCTGGCGATGCTCAAGACCAAGGAAGCATAAACCTGACGAATGAGCAACTAGTTGCAAGTGATGATGCAACTGAGGTATGTCCTTACTTCTTAGTTGTAAAGCAAATTATTTTTTGTATCATTTCATGCTTCCTAACTTCTATATTGACATGTTGACAGACTGCTTTTGAAGTGGACAAGTTTGCTATGCGCGTAGGAGGAACGCAGCCAAAGTCAGAGGGTCGAGATGCATCCCTTTGGCACTACATACCTGCCCTCAGGGCCGACATAGTGCGGGTTTTTCATTTAGAATATGCAGAGATCGCCTATGCCGAGCTCCTAAAATGTAAAGCACTTAGTGCAGTCTTGTCGGAGAACCCCTTAGCCTCGAACATAAATAAATGTATTTTGGTAGCTAGGGAAGCTGCCTTGTATTGCTTCACGGGCAACCATCCCGGCTCAGTTTTAGGCCATTGTGCCCTTTCTCAGGCTCAAGGAAAGCCGAGTGATGTATATATGTTTGTGTGTGTATATATATATATGTGTGTGTGTGTGTGTGTGTGTGTGTGTGTTTGTGTGTGTTTTTTCCTGTGTGTATAGTGCTTTTATAATTTTTAAATGAAATGTTCATTGGCACTGAGCATACAAAAAAAATGGACTCAACAAAGAATGTAACACAACTCACAAAGTTTTCATTAATGTGTGAAAAAGCTACAAAGGAATTTGGGAACATTACAAAATTTTGTAGGGAGAATTACAAAGTGGGTTAGCCTATTGAGGTAGAAGGCTACACTCTAAACGTAGACGTAGGGCTAGGGACATATCTACAGGCTTCAAAGTAACTCTCTTGGCATGTACCATAGCCAGCACTGAGTGTTCAAAAACAGAAACTACAATATCTTCAGCAGCTTCTTGAAGAGCTTCAAGAGCTGTGCTCTGTATGCGGTCAACCCTATCAGAATATTTTTCCATTGTTTCTCTCACCAGTCGAGAGAATGGTGCCTTGGGGATGAGAAGATCTGTGCTTTTTTGATATTTCCTAATCTCTCGTAGCGCGACTATCCCTGGCCTCCATTTTCTCTTCTTCTTTGTAACTGGTGGAGGCGGTGGTGGTCTTTGATTCTCCCATGGTGGTCGTTCAGACCTGAACTTCTTTTTCTTTTGTGCACGCTCTTCCTCTTCTTGTTGGTCCCGAAACTTGCCCTCCATTCTTTTACCACACTTCTTGACTGGCCGCCTGGATGTTGTGGCTGCCTGTGGCTGTGCTTGGCTTGCCCTCCTTGCGTCCTCTTTGGGCTGCTGTCTCTTTTGCATTTCTATCTCCCAAGCTGCCCTCACAAGAGCAAACTCTTTGTCAATGGTATCTTTCGTGATGCCGTAGGACAAGAGCTCGACCTCCCTGTTCTGTAAGATAACCTCTAGCTGTTCTAAGGTGTCGGCCTCAATAACAATCTCCGGTGGCTGCCCCTTGACCTTCCTCAGCTTCTTTTCGACGCCGCTCTTCTTCTGCTTCTCTACTAGGCCCTGCTTCTTCAGCTTCCTTCCTGCGTTGTGCTTCTTCGGCCTCCTTCCTGCGCTCTTCTTCTCTCATCTCCTTTGCCTCTTGCTCTGTTACGATAGGTAGACTTGTCCTTTTTGCTGTTAGCAGGTAGTGGGCCGAGTTGATCGAAAAACCGCAAGTCTTGCTCCTGTTCTTCTGGCATGGCCTAGGTATTTACGAGTGCAAGAGATAGTGGGAGGGCAAGAGAGAGTAGAGCACAAAGAAGAAATTGAAATGTGGTTTCTATAAATGAAAAATGACTTAAATATGTCTATAAATATAATTTTTTAAAACTTTTAGAAAATTTAAAAACACAAAAAGATTATAATCAGAGAGTTTAAGCCCATGAGGAACCACACCGATGCTTGCTTGCTACCCACTGCCGTAGTCTCTCCCTAGCATTTGATCTGTTGTATCCTTCAGTTCTTCTTGCATTAACAGTTTTCATTATTTGACGCCTAAGAGACAAATTACCGCGACTTTTCTGCCTTTTTTTGCCAACCAGAACGCGATAGAACCAGTTGAACATTTCATGGAGTGCATTACTCTTGACTTTGCCACCACCATGGCGAGTGCCCTTAAAATACACGGCCTTTGCTTAGTAATGTGATTTCTCCATGCCTTGATTGCTCCAAAGTGCTAAAGAGCCATATCTATCAAGAAAGTATGGCCCATGTGCATACAATATATGCTGCATAGAAAATTACAAAAAGTCAACAAACAGTATGAAGAACATACTACAAGGACACAATAAATACAACATTACCATGTAGTGAGTAATGTGTGTTTCTCCCCATGCCTCGACCATTTCTTCTGTGAATCTACAAGTGGCTTGTTTAAGTGCCTCAATACCATGGTCATCCAGGTGAGGTCGCTCTAGAAGATCGACCATTTTATTACACACCTCCCATACATGTGCACGTTTTAGGCCAAGCCTGGCATCATTTCCTCGATATGTTGTGACATCACATATCTTCTTCCAAATTTCAAAGTCAGTGTGGCTATGAGAACCCAAGTGGTTTGATAGCAAGTGTCTTGCCTTTGATCCACCCATGCAAATTTTATTAGGGTTGTCTTGTGTAGGGTTTGATTTTCTGTCCTTTGTCAAGACCACTGCTCCAGCATGTAATCCCATAGAGGAAAGTACACCCTCTAGTGCACGTATTGACTCTTCTCGTCGATCTTCGGGCTCCATGTTCCAGACATAGTTTATGTGGAGCATCAATAGCTTATCCAAAATCCTGCATGTAATGTGCACACATGCACTTGACATAGTGGAATTTCCAAGATTGGGTTCCAAGCATTGTCCTCCTGGTCACGACTAGGTGGCTTTTTTGCACCCACCTGTTTTTGACTTTTGCCTTTGCTAGGTTGTTTCCCTTTTACTCTTGAGTCTACTGCTGTCTTGGAATGACAACAGTAAACACAGGAGAATATAGTATTCGCACCTGTTTTACAACCCAACATACACTTTAAGGTTTTTAGATCGCCACCCAAGTGCCATTCAACGTTAAAGCAGCCTATTCCGGGAACATCAAGCTTCTGACCATCAATGGCTTCTAAAGTAGGATCCGGAAGATTCATGAGAGTTGACACTAAATGTCCATATTCATCATAAGGCATGCTTTTCAATAAAACTGCAATGGCATCTTCCTCATCTATTGGTGCTCCTATTGTTGCAAGTTGTGACATTAGGCTTTTCATATAATTAAGATGAGAAGGTAAAGACTCAGAAGCTTTCATTTCAAGTTTAAAAAATTGGATTTTCAGCCCTATCTTGAAATGCTTCCCTTTTGCCCCAAATAATTTCTCTAGGATTTCCCATGCTTCAGCGGAGTTATTTGCATTAGAGATATGATGTATGTAGTTGTCACTTAGACCTAATGCAATTATGGCAAAAGCTTTCTCATCCCTAGGTAACCATCCTTGCTCACCATCTCTAGTGGTAGGTTTTTTCTCCTTTCCACTAGCAACTCCCCACAGACCTTTCTTCATGAGAATAAATCTTACTCTAACTTGCCAGGTATGAAAGCCTCCCCATTAAACTTATCAACATGAAATGAGGATGTAGACATGGTGATAAAGCAAGGTCTTACCACTTGAGTATGTGTCTAATGCTTTTACAAGATTAGATACCTTCACCAAATAGATGAAGGTTATTTATGAAAAATTCAGACCAGTCATGCCCTCCTGAAACATTGTTTGCTCTTGAGTTGTAGACATTGTTTCTTACCCGTCTCCTCGGCTTTCTGCTTTTCCTCTTAGACTTCAAATGTTGAATATTTGATGATTCAGCATCAGATGGTTCAGCCATTGTGATTCAAAAAATGATGTAAACAATAACATCATCACAATATAGTAATATCATCAAGTATATGGTGATCAATGTGATAAATGCTTTCAAAATAACTTCCAAAAATTGGGTCACTTGGGGTACTTGAAGGAAGTAGAGGCCTAGGTCCAAGCACCTAATGCTTTAAGCACTTTAAATATCAGTGATTTGAGACTATTTTAAGCACAAAACATTGGTGATTAAGTGGAATAATCACCCATTCATTTACTGTTAAGAGATGAAGCTCCAGAAGCTCTGTCAGTCCTACAGCCACCAAACCACGCAATCATTTGCAAATCTGACTAGATAGGCATGTTCGCAGCCTGTGAAAACCCTCGAGGCTCTGAGGAATTAGAGATTGGTGAAGCGATGGCGATGGGGCAGCGTTTTCCCCCAAATAAAAAGGCGCCGGTTTCTAGAGCAATGCCGTTGGCTCCGGGCGCTCTCTGGCTAATTCCGCCCATCTCAGCAGCTTCGTCTTTGAGTTGAGAATGCCTGGCTGAGTGCTTGTGGTGAGTCTTGAAGTGGGCAATGAGATCTTGATGCTCCATGGACTGCCTATCTTTCAGGCTAGATAATAGGAGAGGATAAGATATGATTAAGCTAATGAGGTGCTAATTAATCCCTAATGAGTGAGATTTGGATAATGTAAAACCTTGCTCTGATACCAAATCCTGGTTTTGTGAGTGGATTAGCAAAGCTAAGGAGGATCAAACATGGCTATGGTCATGGTTAGGTCATGATTAGAAGCAAGATTATGAGTGGATTAGGAGATACTAATGAGACATGGTTTAGGCATAAACATGGAAACACAGGAGTTGTTCTCTTCATTAGCAAGAGCCTCTTATATAGGCAAGTAGTACATGACCTCATGACATCACCTATGATGTCTTACAACCATAAGATGCCATCTCCCCCCATGTGGGTTTGCCATAAATGAACAAGATGCCCTCTAGGCTATATTTGATGTAGGCGCCCATTTGAGGATAAATCTTGAGTAAAGTAATCAAGGTTATATAGCCCCTTTCAACCTTTGAATGGATTTGGTTGATATATCTAACATAATTTACACAATTGTTGATTGCACAAAGATTAGCATTCCCTTTATCTATCCAATGATGTGCTCAATTGTGTGAATTAATTAGGAATTAATGGTTAATTAGAGTCCTTGATTAGTGTAAAAGAGGAAAAGATTAGTGAAAGAATTAATCTTTAATCACTTTTTTACATTAAGGCTAATGAGCATTCAATGAGAAGATGCTCATGAGTTATCAATTTGTCCATTTTGGGGGTCCTTTATGAAGGGTGTAAAGTGTGTCATTAAAAGGTTGACTTTTTTGAATCCACTTACCCACTTTTCTTTCTCAAGAGCAAGACATACTCTCTACAAAACAGTCATTTGAAATAGAGTGTATGAACTACAAGCTTGAGAAAGCACGTAAGGAATTCGATAATTCTCTTACAAGATTAAAACAACCTCTCAAAAATTCATTCAAAGGAATGTTCTTCTCTGATAATAAAGCCAACATCACATCAACACTTGCACCTTTAATGGCTCAACCTGAGTTATACAAAGACATAACAAACTACATAAAACAGGAATGTCAGGATTCGCAAGTTTCCAAACAACCCTCATTAAGAATTGTTAGAGGGCCAAGTATGCCATTGTACGCATTGGGTACTCTTGAAAAAGTTGAGACCTAAACAAAGGATGAAAGTGAATGGGAATATGAAATAGACACAGGATTTGAAGCTAAAACAATAACCGAAACACCCAGGGTTCCTTTGGATGGTATGGTTGGATTTCCTACAGGCAATGATGTTCAGTGCAAACGCGCAATGATTAGCCCTCGAGGAAGTCATAACATCATGACATAGACACTTGGGTGTCATTGGGACAACCTAAACTCACCCCGACAAAAGCAATAGTCTTGCAAAAGTACCAGGTTACTTTAGATACACTACTCGAACAATTGATGGCGATATGGAATTTACATTTCATGTCACCCTAGATTTCCTTGAGTATGATGTCAGCATTGGCAGACCTTGGATAAGTGAATCGTTGTATTCACAAGATGAATCCATGCAAACAGTCACCTTGAATACTCCTGCATGCAATGTACAATTGCTATTACGGGAGGAAGAAACCTTGCAGGAGCTGGAACTTCCAACATATCTTATGGAAAAGATCCCTAGGATTTTGGATGGATTGAAAATTGCAAATAAAATCACCACAGCTCAAGCATAGCTTTATCCAACATGAGAACAGAATCTCATGACCCCCGAGCTATGGGATTTGTTAGGTCAACCAACACTCATGGCCCATTCTGAAAGAATAAACTTTACACAAGACTTGAACATGCCATGTTTGGGGTACTTTAAACATACAATGTATATTGAATCTAACCCCGTTATTGTAAGTTTTTTGTGGTTGTGTATGTGTTGGAAGAAGATTTGATCTTGGGGCATAAATGGATTGTTGCTACCTAAGCACCACTATGCTTTGCTAGTGATAGAGCCATCATGATGGCCAACTATAAAAAGTTGACAATACCATATTTCGAGGAAGAGGATCCAACTTTAGAGGCTATCTATGATGTTGAACGCAAAAGGATACAAGCCTCTTCCACAAAAGCCCCTCTACACAATGACCTACCATCTGCACCAATGATTGACTCGGATAAAGAATCTACTCCTTCAATCCCATCCTCATCTATGAAGTTCGATAGACAACTAAATATTTTAGAATTTTCAATAAGACCTAAATTTTGGAGTTCTAATTGATTTTGGAGCCTAAGATGGTTTGTATTACACGATATATATATATTTGTGAAGTAATTTATATCCAAAAACTTTGAAAAGCAATGAGAAATTGGCTAATTAAAGTCTTTGATCCTAATATAGTCCAAATAGTTATGCATTTTGATTATGATGTAGCCTATGAGTTCTTATGAAATTAAAAAGCCTAGACGTAACCAATGTCATCCCAAACAAATCCTAATTTTCCTCCACTATATAGCTGATGATATGAAAAAAGGAAAAGTTTAATTTTCACTATCCATGTGTTCTAAATAATTCCATAAAGTTGGCAAGTAAACACAACATAAATATGTCCACAGACACTTTTATGTCTTAGTTACCTATAAATGCAAACTTATACATACCTTTATGTGGCAATAGAGGCGTTGCTATGTCTGTGTAGTTTACGACACACCTAGCAACACTTGCTCATGGATTACTTTATTTTTAAGAGTACAAAGCCACTGTTTTTCAAAGAGAATATATATTCACATTTTTTTTCTCAGAGTAGTTAATGGTTTACAGAAAAGATCACATGTAAAAGAAGGAGAAAAAACCTGTATGGTTACATGTATGTAAAATGATGTGAGACTTAGTTGGCACACACACATATACATAGAAAAAAGATCTTACTACAGAGTAAGTTTATTTTTGGAACAAAACCTAAGAAGAGTGTGCAATACCATTTATCTAGAATTTTCCTCTTGACGTTTTTCTAGGGAGGGAAGGCTTAAGGACACCTTGATAGCACCACAAGGAGAGATTTTATATGGGTTTCACATAACAACAAATTTAAATGTTAACTTATGGGTTTTGTTAAGTAACAATAGGGGTGCCACTTTGTTTATGCCTTTTATCGACACGCCTAACCAACAATTGTTACAGGTGCATCATCGAATAATTCTCTTAAAGAGTTCAAACCCATAATTTATCTATCAAAGATTATATGCTCACCTATTTTTTTTTCAAAGAATTGTGAATGGTTTAAAGAAGAGAGAACATTTGTGTAAGACAAGGAGAGAAAAAAGTAGTGTGGTTTCCTATAGATAAAATGATGTAAGGTTTAGTTGACACACACCTCTATACATAGTAAAAAGAACTCGTTACAAATTAGAAGTTTATTTTTGGAACAAAAATAATGAAGATTGTATCTTACCACCCACCTATCTAGAGTTTTTCCTTTTGAAGCTTTCTAGAAATTATTTTGTAATTAAACTTTCTTTTCCACATGCAGACTGTATGAAACCACCCACTTATCTAGACTTTTTGGTTTTGAAGTTTTCTATAAAGTTTTTATAATTAAACATGTGTTTCCACATATCTATTTAAACATGTATACTGTACTCATTAGTAGAAGATTTGGCAAAACAAATATTGGCTTATTAATGTTTATTGATATTGGTACATATCCCCTGTATTTATTTGAAAAGTAACTAAAAGCTAGGTTGATAAGGACTATAAGAACTAAAAACACTTGTTTTTTTTAAAAAATCACAGGGAAAAAAAACTTTCAACAATGTTTTCGATGCTTTTTTCGACCCTCATTTTGATGCCTATTTCAACATAAGCATGGATGATTTTTTTGACATTTATTTTGACGCTCATTTCGATGATGCAGGTACCATCAAAACTAGCCATCCAAAAAATAAGACCTTGTAGTAGTGCAAGAACTATTTCTAAATGCTCCAACTAAGTTCCCATAAGACAAGGTCATGCAAAAGTCTTATATGTTTCAACCTCCCAAGGCTTAGAATCTATTCATGCAAATACATGTAACAAGAAACCTAGGACAGAAAGTTTTTGCTTGCATTCATATGTGTATATGTTAGCACTTGTGTGTCTATATGTGCCTGTGCATGCACATGTGAGGGTATGTTTCTCTAAAAATATGTGTGTACACACATACACTCAAGTGTGTTTGTGCATGTACGTGTGAATATGTGTGCATGCATGATTGCAAGTGTGCGTGTGTATTTATCTACATATATAAATACATACATAAAGACACACACACACACACACACACACAAACAAACATAATAGATATATTTATCTATATATATATATATATATATCTAAAGTTCATAATTATGATCCACCTCACACACACCCCCCCACACACACACATGCATGTGCAACAGTACATCTTTGACACATCAAGCCACGTTCACACATACATGCATGGACATATAAGTCTTTAGATCAAATACATCTACATTTGTGTGTGTTTATACATGTGCATGCTTTTGAGTAGGGTATACATTTATGTGTATTTGTGTGTGTGTGTGAGGGAGACAGAGGGTATATAAATATTTGTGTGTGTGTGTGTGTGTATGTGAGGGAGAGAGAAAGGGTTTATAAATATTATATAGGGAATGTATGTGCATATATGTGTGTGTGTGTATATAGATTAGTGTGTATTTGTATGCTTATGTATATTGTGGTGCTCTCTCTCTCTCTCTCTCTCTCTCTCTCTCTTTCTCTCGATCTATCTATCTATCTATCTTCAACCCCCTCTAAAATTGTAAATTTGTGAGTTGAAGTTATATATTCCGAGTTGCATATATGTATATACATACATACATACATATATGCATGCATACATACATATATATATATATACGTATGTATGCATGCATACATACATATATATATTTATATATGTATGTATGTTTATACATACATACATGCATGCATACATATATATATATATATATGCACACACTTATATTCACACACACACACACACACATATATATATACATGTATGTATGAATGTATACATATAATATATATGTATACATGTATATGTATATATGCACACACACACACACACAGGGCAGAGTAGTTAATCGTGCATATGGAAAATTTTCGGAGGTTTTTTGATATGATAGTACCTTAGCTACCTTTTTATCCACGGCTTGGTATGGAGGTTTTTTGGGCGACCTCTCCCTCATGATGCACCACCATTTCTCTGCGATGCCTATTGCGCTTTATGCCTCAAGGACATAGATGCTACTAGAAGATATGCTCTAGGATGTGGAAATTGTTTCCATTTATATTGAATCATCCATGAACTAGTATGATTCTTATCATGTCCCTCTTGGAGCACGAGTCGACGTGGCCACGTACAAAATTCTTGACATTGACGATCTTCATCCACACTTTTCTAGAGTCAATGCTAGGACTAGCAGTCCTCATGGTTTTACATAAGCTAGTGAGTTACAAGTTGAGGCTATCCAAGAGAGAGTTACAAGTTGAGGCTATGCAAGAGAGAGTTTAGGAGCCAAGGGTGCATCCACAGAATGAGTGGAGTGCACATGATCTTGATAGATACACGAGATTCCTTCAAGAGAGTTGGTTCTTTTTATTAAAATGTTGGATGGAATCCCCATCTCCATTAAAGCTTTGCATTAGTTTGTCTATGTGATATGGATTCATGGGATTTCTCCTTGGGACATGAGCTTGAGCAAACCCCAAATCCCTTGCATCCTCTACATACTTCAATTACCATTCTTAACAAATCAACTAGGGTGGTTGTTAGCATCACCTTGCTAACATGGGGGAACACATGCTCCAACATACATGGCCATGGATTACACATGTACACATGAGCATGGAGTAGGTGTCATGGATCAAGAATAAGATAAAAGACACAATATAAACATACAAGCATAATAGCACAACATCATAGTGTATTCCATATCCATGTATCACATATTGTGTGTACAAGAATCATGTCATGTCATGTAATGTCCAATTTGCATACAAGAGGGGCTTCATATAGCCATCCAATCATGTGACTCTTGGTATACCCATGTGACTTTTAGGCTCCCATAACCTCCACAAGATCCGAACTCCCCATAGGCCTCTTGTAACCACTTCTTGATATGACATATTGTAATAACCAAATGCCATAACGCATTAGCCTAGGAGATAGTACTCTCCCATCAACACCTCTCTTCCCCTTTGTTTAGTTGGGAGAGTACTATCTCCTATCAATGCCAGGTACATCATGAAAATCTATGAATAAGTAGCTGCCCCAGAAGTACAATGCAAGCCATTTAAAGTTCTACAATATATCATGTAGAACCCAAAAACTAATGGGGTAGACCAAGGAGATGGTAGGAAGATGATTTCCACCAATCTGATGAAGAATCCATAGGTATATGCTGATGAAGAATCTTGTCCATGGGCACTCAAGTGTGCTATCGTCCGTGTTGATGTAGCCACCTTCTTTTTCTCCATGTGCTCGGGAAGTCAGCTTCATCTCTCCAAAAGTCCACAAGGTGAGTCCTCCCTTGGGTCCTAAAATTACAACACCCAACAAGTAACTGCATTCTAGAAATCATTACATCATTTTCTTATGCTTTTAATATTTCCATTTTGGTTTTTTTTTTGTTCCTTTTTCTTACACGCAACTCGATAGGGACCTTACTTAACCTTTTATCCGGACCTCATGCCTTCTCATTGGGTCTTACGGATGTGTTGTCATCTCACTAAGCTTTCCCTCCAGCTTTCATGCCTCTTTATCCATGACTTATAGGCAACTCAGTATGGATCTTTAACTGGGCTTCCTCCAGTCTTCATGCCTTCTCATCGAGTATAACAGGCAACTCAGTAATATCCTCAAGACAAGACTCTTCCTGTGGCCCTCATGCCTCGTTTTAGGACTAACGGGTGATGCGGTCGGGATATTGCATGGGGACCTCATGTCTTCTCAGTGGGGCTTACAGGTAACTCAGTGTAGCATCCCAACTATGCATCTCCTGTAGCCCTATCATGCCTCAGTATTTCAATATTCATATCATGGGGAGACCTCGAATGCGCTTCCTTTGGACCTCATGCATCTCAATAGTATCCCAGCTAAGTGGCTCCACGGTCGAGACCTCACATGGGCTTCCTCTGGACCTCATGCGTTCTCACTAGGACTTACAAGCGTGATAGAAAGTGAGCTAGGCATCTCCTTGACCCTCTCATGATTAATTCTTTCAATATTATTATCATTCTTCCATTAACACCATATTTCAAGACAATACTTCAAGAATTGGCCAGTTACTTACTATTTGTAGTCTACCTCGAGTCTCCAATGGAGGTGAAGGATACTTTCTACCTACTCCATGCAATAGACATAGATAAGTTTGGATCATCAAAGCCAACATGCGGTATGCCATATGTGTGTTCTTATTTTTCTCCCCATTTTTAGTGTTTTGATATTATCTAAGTCCCTGCTACTAGCGCAAGTCCAAGTGTGCTCCCAATAAGTAGAGCTTCATGCAATACCAAGGATCTTGCCGTTCAAACACAAGGGTGCTTGATCTTAACTTTAGTG
This sequence comes from Cibotium barometz, assembly GCF_041138505.1. NCBI lineage: Eukaryota > Viridiplantae > Streptophyta > Polypodiopsida > Cyatheales > Cibotiaceae > Cibotium > Cibotium barometz. The sequence continues at coordinate 28,885,440 of NC_141096.1, read as the reverse complement.
TTCATTTTATAAACAACCTCTTACTTATGTGTATTTCCCGTGCATGGAGAGGCATTATTCAAAGGTGTCCAAGGAACCATAATAGCTATATCATCCTCATTGACATGAGGATCATCATCATCAAGTGGTCCATGTGCGTCATTGGCCATGGCTACATCTACATCAAAGTGTTAGAGCTATATATATCACACCCTAACTTGACCTAGATCTCACCTAATATATACACACTCATAATAAATATGAACTAGTCTTTTGGAAGCATATATGGTGTAACACTTTTCTTTCTTCTCTCTCTCTCTGAGTCACTCTCTGTCCCTATCTCTTCGTGTTCGTGTATTTCCAACATAGTATCAGAGCATCATCGATCTTGCTATTGTGAAGAGAAGACAAAGAAGTATCAATTGTGTTAATTCCATTCATGTGCATGTTCTATGTTTCATTCAATCTCTTATTCATGTTTTATAGAATTCCCGTGATTAATGATTGTTAACAATTTTATGCAGGTCCTTGGATGGTCGATCTAGACCACCTTATCTTATCCTAATTGGAATTGTATTATAGAAACGCAATTGGTACCAAAACCAATTGTTGTGTGCAAGACGTCACAAGCTTTCTATAGAGTCAATTCAGTTATGGTGTTTTTTGTGTTACAGACTTTTGTTCATCTTTCATGTTCTACACGTTGTTCATGTTTTAATCCAAAAATAGCCAATTTTTGGGCTCCTCCACATCTCAAAATAACATTACTCCAACTATTTTTGGAGTTACTCTCTTATTGCATATCACGTTTCGTCTATTTTCGAGTACTAATTTTCATCACCACTTGTTTTCGTATCTCGTAAATCACATTCTATATTTGATGAGTTCATTGCTACTCGATTTTTGTGCACGTATCTCATATAACTTTTAGGTTCCTCCTTGTTTATGTCATCGTTTCATGGTGTCTGCAAATTCTGTGATCTCATTTTATACATATTCTCGCAATCTGAGTTGGAAGCTTCTATTCTTGTTAATGGTTTTCCATCTGGTCAACGATCTGCTCCCCTGTTTCAAGGCCAAGGATTTCCCAAATGGAAGGACAAGATGATGTTGATACTTGAAGGTGACGATCTTTTTAATATTGTTTTGGGCAATCTTGTATGTCCGTCTCAACCTATTGATGCAGAACATGATAACGCTCTTATTATTGTTGGTCCTATTTTTAAGCAATGGCAAACTGATTACTCGAATTGGATTCATCGTGATAAAGCTGCTCATTGGTATATCATATCTACTCTTCATGATTCTCTTATGCTGGATGTATTCAGTCTTCCTATTTCTCATGATATATGGCAATATCTTCTTGCTACTTTTGAGAAGAAATCTATTACATAAATTCTTTATCTTCGTAATTTCCTGAACAAATTAAAATACAAAATTAGTACTCCTATGACTTCACATATTGAATTCTTTAAAGACATCATCAATCAACTTGTTGCTATTGGTGCTCCTATTACAGGAAATCAATTGGTTACACATCTTCTTCATACGGTCAAGGATCCTTCATATGATAATATTGCCACTATTCTATCTAGCAAGGATGGCATTGATTTTGACACTGCTTGTATTTCTCTCGTTGAATATTCTCAACAACATAAACATTGTACTACAGAGAATTCTGACATTGTTTTGAATACACAAGAAGCTACAGATTCTGAAATGACTTGTATTGCTCGTAAGCGTTCCTTTTCGCATTTTACTCATAGTGTTTGCTCTTATCAAGGTGGAAATTCTTCTTGACTTTCCTATCCCAATAAACATTGTTCTTATTGTGATAAGAATGGTCATCCTATCTTTGATTGTTGGGTGCATCAATATGATGAGGAACATGGCAATACCACCAAGTAGCCTCGTTCAAATTCCTCCCAAAATTGTACTCCTTTGTGACTATTGTGGTCTTAGATATCATCCATCTCATCATTGTTTCAAAAGGCGATATGATTAAGATCACAACCGCGCATATGCTGCTAAACATACAATTAGTGATGAACATAATCATCAGGAGAGGTAAACTATGTTCAACATGATATTTCTCCTCGAAGAGTACTTCTTGTTCGGGATGCTTCTCTTTTTATTCTTGATTCTAGTGCTACTGGTAATATGACTTACCAATCTCAATGGCTTCATAATTATCATGCTCTTCCAATTAAGAAATTGGTGTATCTAGCTGATGACACTACTTGTCAAGTCATCTATATCTTGGCACCCTTTCATATACCGGAATATTGCGAGGAGTTTTGCATGTTCCAAATCTTCAAAGGAATCTTCGTTCTATTATCTAGATTGTTGATCTTGGTCTTTTTGTTGGTTTTGATCATACAGAGTGTTGAATTGAGAAGGATGGGCATACTATCGTAATAGCTCCTCGACATGGTAATCTGTTTGAGCTTTCTTTGAATGATGATGTTGCAAATGTTGTTACTTCTCTAGGAGATCTTGATTGCAAGTTATGGCATCATTGATTTGTCCATTTGGATTTTGCATAGCTTCTTGATATTCATCGTCATGATCTCCTTAGAGGTATGGATCTTAAAGCTCGTCCTCATATGGGCATCTGTGAGTATTGTGCTCTTGGCGAGCATCATCGACAACCTTTTCATATCTCTACCTCACATTCACATGCCCTTTTAGATCTCATTCATACTAATATTTGTGGACCTTTTCCTCCCTCCAAATCTCACTATCGTTATTTCATTACCTTCATTGATGATTTCTCTCATTTCAGAGATGTTTTTCTCTTGAGGTATAAGTCTGAAGCCTTATCCATATTCAAGCAATTTAAAAAAGCAGTTGAACTTTATACTGGTCACTCTATCAAGACTCTCCATAGTGACAGCAATGGAGAATATATTTCAAATCTCTTCGATGACTATTGTATTGAATAAGGAATTCATCTCATGAGTTCATTGTTCCATATTCTCCTCAACAAAATGGCATTGCAGAGCATAGGAATCGAACCATTCTTAATGCTATAAGATGTATGCTTATTCGTTCTGGATTATCCAGGAGCTTTTGGGCAGAAGCAGTTCATACAACAATCTTTGTTCAAAATCATCTTCCCACAACTACACCTATTGGTAAGATTCCCATTACAATTTGGACAGGGAAAACTCCTTTTGTATCACATTTTCGCATCTTTGTATGTATTGGTTATATTCATATGCCAAAAGAAACATGACAAAAGTTGGATCCTCCTAGTTTGAAAGTTACATTTATTGGATATTCTGATAATTCTAAAGGATATAAATTTTATGATCTTACTTCTCAGAAAGTCATCATCAGTTAGTCATGATGCTCTATTCGATGAATGTTTGATGGGAGGTTCATGATCTAGTAAGGATTCTGATGATACACAATCCTTACTCACCACTTTTCCTTTTCTGTTTGATAATCATTGTATCTCTCAAGATGTTGTGCATCCTTCTTCTCCTATGAAGGATTCTGAAGACCCTACAAAGTATTATAGTGATAATCTTGATATATACATTGATCTTCGTATTGATATTGATGAACATTGTTCAAATCATGTCTATGATGACAATTTTGATGACGCTATGAATGTTCATGAAGATCCGCCAACTTATATAGAAGCTATCTCTTCTTCCCAAAAGGATCACTGTGGCAGGCGACTATGCAAGCCAAATATGATTCTTTGATTTCCAAAGGTACATGGGTTCTTACTGATTTGCCTCCTAATCCTGTTCCTATCAAGTGCAAATGGGTATATAAAACAAAGACAAAGGTTGATGGATCTTTTGATAAATTCATTTGAAGCTGAAACATACCTAAATTCTATTCTATATTCTAACACAAAATGTTCCAAATTTTACAGAAAACAAAGTCACTCATACTTCAGAAAAATGAAGAGTTTTTTCAACAAATCATATTCGTTTACAAAATCCAAATTAACAGTAATATTCCTCAATAAAAAGTCTAAGAAAAGAATCATATAGAGAATCGCCAACAAAAGATCTAGCCAATAGGGCCTTTCTCTAAAGCCTGTCCACCCAACCACCACTTTGGACATTGCGGCTATCCCAGGTATGCCTCTACCAAATGGCTTCTAGAGGGCATAAACCACTCTGGGCTCTACCAAATGGCTTCCAGAGGAGGGCATAAATTATAAAATCTCTGTCCGTGTTTAAGGACGGCCAACAACCCGAATCTCAAAAATTCTCTCTCTATCTTGTAGAAAAAATCCTCAAGGCTAAGGAAGAAGCCTCCAAAAAAAATAGCCCACGAGAACTAGTAGATTATCATGCACAGAATCAGCAAAGATAAAAAACCTTTCTAAAAACATGCATTTGAACCAATTAAAAACACCCTAGTGGAAAGTGGTGTCGGATTCGTTTCACGAATACTGGCCTCCCCATGGGGAATCTCCCAATTATCAGAACTCAGACTTTATTCGTCTTGTGATATACTAACTTTCTTTAATTTGCCTCTCTGATAAATAAAGTTATGTACTCCCTCATGCGAGGCCGTTACTGAGAATTAAGGGTCAAATTGATGTTCGGGCCCCGTTATCGGGCGCTCGATGCGGTTATATTTATTATGTAAACCCCCATATGAATTTCCTTAGACTAAACCACTCACTAGGACCCTCTTATACACTATCTAACATGGTTAAGTATAGAATAGAAATCACATACAAATGACACCCCAAAACATGCATAAAAAGTTTCAAAATTGACCCTAAATTAACATATCTAAATTACTAAATTTGTGACCAAACTTAATCTTTTATATCATCTATGTAATTCCTACTATTCAACATTGAATATAGATGCCAAAATTCAACAAATCAAATGGATCGAAAAATACATACATATGAGTACGTTACATTCTCCCCGTGCTTTGTTCTCTTGTCTGCATAACTCTTTCAACGACTTTGAGCGATTCTTATGCATTCCCTTATGTCTCTTGTCTGCATCTCCATTTCATAAAGCATCTGTTTACTTATCTCAACCTTCCCAACAGGATCATACCATAATACAGGTGGCATGCAATCTTACCCATATAATGCCTTGAATAGAGACATTCCAATAGTAGACTGTGGACTACTATTGTATGCAAATTCCACCATATGTAAGTATTCATCCCACTTTCCAGGTTTATCCATGCAATAAATTCTTAACATATCCTCCAAGATTTGATTCACTCTTTTTGTTTACCCATCACTTTGAGGATGATATGAAGTACTCATATCAAGTGATGTCCCAACATCTTTAAAGAATGCCTGCCACCCAAAAATTTAAAGTGAATCGAGAATCTCGATCTGATACTATCCTTTTAGGAATACCATGTAACTTGAAGATATTTTTTGCAAATATATTTGCCACATCCATAGCTGTATATGAACTCTTTTTGATAGGCAAGAAATAAGCGACTTTTGTAAGCCTATCTATCACCACAAAATGCTATCATAACCTCCTTTAGTCCTTGGTAGCCCAGTAATAAAGTAAATTGATATACATTGCCATTTCATCTGCAATGGTAACATAGAACCTGGTTTCTTTACATGCTCATCTTTTACTTTGGCATTTTAGACATTTTGCCACATAATCCCTTACATAAGCTTTCATTCCTAGCCAAAAGAAACTCTTTCTAGCCTTAGTGTATGTCTTTTGAAATCCTGGATGTCGTGCTATGGAAATATCATGAAGATCATGCATCAACTTGCTCTTGATCTCCACAACATCAGGTATGCATAACCTTTTTTTCATAATATAATATTCCATCAATTACTTCATACTTTGCAAAAACATCTATTTCCTCTTGTGACCTATATTTCTTTGTCAAACTTGCAAAAGCTATTTTGAAGAAAGAATCTTTTGGAATGTCACTCTTTACCTGTTCTCCCAAACTATTATATGTATAACAGTGATTGCACTCACTAAAGTAACTTCTGGTTTTTTGCTCAATGCATCGGCCACTTTATTTTCTTGTCCTGGTCTATAAATGATTTCAAAATCATATTCTTGCAAAAATTCTTGCTCAATGCATCGACCACTTTATTTTCTCGTCCTGGTCTATAAATGATTTCAAAATCATATTCTTGCAAAAATTCTATCCATCTTCTTTGCTTTGCATTCAATTCTGCTTGGCTAAACAAGTGCCTCAAAGCAGATTGATCAGTTTGCAAACTGAAACTTAACTCCAAGGAGATAATGTCTCCATACACACAATGCATGCACAACAGCCAATAATTCCTCTCATGAGGTTTCAGCTTACATGATTCAAATGCAACCGGATGGCCATCTTGCATCAAAACCCCACCAAGCGCTATAATACTAGTATCTGTTACAACCAAGAAGGTTTTTCCAAGTTGAGGTAATTTAAGCACAAGGGTTGTAGTCAATGCCTGCTTCAAAATTTGAAAACTTTGCTCACATTGTACAATCCATAAGAATATTCTACCCTTCTTCAAAAGGTTTGTCGTAGGACTTGCTTTATGAGAAAACTCAAAAATGAAGATTCGGTAAAAACTTGCAAGTCCCAGAAATCCACAAACTTCTCTAATAGAAATTGTGAGATCCCACTGCCCCCTTTGTGCACCGCGCATTCCCGGATGGTAGCAGCGGAAGTAGCTTCCTCTTGCGTGGGGTAGGGTTTCTCACTCGGGGCCTCGCCCTCGAATGTGAGGGCACGAGACTAAGCTGGTGGTCATTCCGAAAACCGAAACCGAGAAAATTTCCCATGCCTGGAAAATGGGAACGATTCCATCATTTATTTTCTTAACGAATTTTTCTAACGAGGTCAAGATATTGAACTAACCTTCATCTGATTAAACCAAATCGAAGGGAAACTATTACAAACTTAACTTGAATAAATCAACGCTTTTTTCCTAATTGAATCAGGCACAGTCCTTGATCTATTCATTAGAGAAGTCTTCAGGCTTTTAGTTAACTACTCGAGTTCTAAGCGTATTCCTAATTATTTTTATTATTAAAACTCTACAAATTCTAGCCTAACCCCATCCGGCCCATGGGTTAGCCATTGCCCATAGCCATCGCCCAACCACTGGAATTGGTAGAACCATACAAGTACTCACCCACCCATAATTGAATGCCTTTCTTAACTTTTGCTTTAGAATACAACAGATACGCACACACTCCTCTTTAAACTTTAACTTATAAAACAATCCATTGATTGGTTAGAGATGTCATAACTCAAAACTTCCATTCAATCCTTGTTTCTCACAAAACAGTATCACTCAGGACTCTCCGTTGAGACCAGCAGGTCAGCAACGAGATCCAGTAATAGATTACCATAATTTTCTTGTCATCATACATATATATATCTTCCAAGACATACGCATGGGTGTCCTAAGCACCGCGAGCCCGTGCATCGTCTGGTCAGAACCCTCTCTAGGATCCTCCTTAATTGTCATGGCACTTCACTCAGGGGTCCGTTTCGTCGGCCCTCGCCCATCGTACCGAAAGCACACCATTTTTCACCATACCCAGGCTAGTCAAGACCTGGGCAGGTTTTTGCTGCGTGAGCCGTCCTTTGAACACTCCCCGCGAGCTGTTGCAACCGAACTTCCCTTAGAAAAACACATATACCAAATGCTCCCTCCAGCATTCTGGCGTAAGACAGTTCTTTAAGAAAACTGGGTTTCTAGTTTTTAGTTTTGAGTTTCTTTTGAATACAATGAGTATATCTTAAATCCGTATCCCAATACTTCTAGATCACAGGTCTGGATTCCCAAGCAGAATTACTCGAGTTCTGTAATCTTGATCCTTAGATCAAAATCAAAGGTCTCAACTTAGTTTCAGATTCCGTGGGTGATTTGAGTGTAGATTACTGAACTGGTCACATCGTATTTTCTTGAAACTGACGAGGGAGTTATGTCTCGGTCATAGTCTTATTCATGGTTTGAGTCTGGAAAGGAGTTATGTCAAAACTTGGGCAGGTTTTTGCCGTGTGAGCCGTCCTTTGAACAGTCCCCCCTTGAGCTGTTGCAACCGAACTTCCCTTAGAAAAACACATATACCAAATGCTCCCTCCACCAGCATTCTGGCGTAAGACAGTCCTTTAAGAAAACTGGGTTTCTATGCAAGTTTTCAGTTTTGAGTTTCTTTTGAATACAATGAGTATATCTTAAATCCGTATCCCAATACTTCTAGGTCACAGGTCTAGATTCCCAAGCAAAATTCCTCGAATTCTATAATCTTGATCCTCAGATCAAAATCAAAGGTCTCAACTTAGTTTCAGATTCGGTGGGTGATTTGAGTGTAGATTACTGAACTGGTCACATCATCTTTTCTTGAAACTGAGACGAAGGAGTTATGTCTCGTCATAGTGTAATTCAGGTTTGAGTCTGGAAAGGTTGTCCCTGAACTATCTTTCTCGAAGGATAATATTTCAATTACTACTTTACCGAATTTCATTCATTGAGTATTTTGCTTAACTGAATTCAAAACTAATCACGAATTCCTATAAGGAATAAATTAATCATTTATCTAAATTTTCGACTTTGATAGTTTTTCTGAATTTTCTCATTGTTACCATCCTAGAGAATATGAAATGGTAGAATTTTCTCTCACAGAGTATTTACTTATTCATTTACCAATATTCATGGGATTTAAACATAGGATTAAAGAGAACTCTTATTTTGATATAAAAGTTCTATATGCATCTATTTATGCATGAAATCCAACTTCTATGAAAATAACACTTTTATATAAAAGAAAATCCTTTTATGCATCTATTTATGCAAAAAAATCAATTTTGATGAAAATAACACTTTTATAATAAAAAATTCTTTTATGCATCATTTTATGCATAAAATTCAATATTGATGAAAAAAACACTTTTATAATTAAAAAATTTCTTTTATGCATCATTTTATGCATAAAAATCAATATTGGTGAAAGTAACACTTTTGTAATTTTTTTTTTGCATCATTATATGTATAAAAATCAATATTGGTGAAAGTAACACTTTTGCAATAAAAAAAATTCTTTTATGCATCATTTTATGCATAAAAATCAATATTGATGAAAGTAACACTTTTATAATTAAAAAAAATCAATATTGGTGAAAGTAACACTTTTGCAATAAAAAAAATTCTTTTATGCATCATTTTATGCATAAAAATCAATATTGATGAAAGTAACACTTTTATAATAAAAAATTTTCTTTTATTCATCATTTTATGCAAAAAAATAAATATTGATGAAAGTAACACTTTTAAAAAATATATATATATATTTTATGCATAAAAATCAATATTGGTGAAAGTAACACTTTTGCAATTAAAAAAATTCTTTTATGCATAAAAATAAATATTGATGAAAGTAACACTTTTATAATTAAAAATTTATTTTATGCATAAAAATCAATATTGATGAAAGTAACACTTTTATAATTAAAAATTTTATTTTATGCATAAAAATCAATATTAATGAAAATCACTCTTTTACAATTAAAAAATAACCAATATGCATCTTTCTATGCATAGATTTTAATTTTAATAGAAATAACACTTCTATAATAAAAATATTTCTACTATGCATAGAATGAAAATAACACTTTTAGAATACACAAACGATAGGGATTACTATTTTTGAATAATAAAAGATAAAACTTATTTCACAAAATTTAAGAAAATTTTACCATAACCGCCTTTGTATGGCTGACCATTTTTTAATTTTTCTTTTCCTTAAATTAATTAAAAATTATCCCTAAGTGGTTTAAAGCATTCTAAACTAATCAAATTCCACTTTTAAAAGAGAAACAATATAAAAAGTTTAATTCAACAATTTGATTACTTATCTAGGGTAAAGAAGGGTTGAATTTAACTTTTCTTGTGATTTCAAGATCATCAATTTTGATCTTGTGATTTCCAGAGTGAAATATGTAGTATTTACAACGAGCACCTATCTATATATCATTACCCACCACCTGTTGTATCATTACTTACTCAGGGTTGCTGGTTCTCTGGGCGGTGGTGCTTGGGCCGAGGGGCAAGTGACCACTGACCATACTGGTTCTTTATGAGGCCCTTGTTTCTTTCCTGCCACCAATGGGATGGGAAAAATAGCTTATGCACCAAAAAGTCGGATGACTTGTTCACTAGGGCAGGGTTTCGAGCGAACACAGACGCAAACTTCCGCCCGAATCCCTGGAAGCCATCTAGTGTGTGTAGGTAGACCTCAAGATTGTGGTGGAGATTCAGGTTTCGTGTGGAGAAGAAAGAAGGCTTTCGGAGGTGGGGTGAAACATGACTATCGAGGCGGAGCTCCTGGCCCACGTGGAAGTAGGCCCATGGCCACAAGTCGAGCAGTGGGCCGCAACCCATGGCTGCTATGGCGCCCCACACCCCTCTTTCATTCACGTTGAATCCAGGTACCTTAGGCACCGTGTCATGCACATTGACCACCCTCAACACCTTCAACCCCAACTCCTCCACTCTGTGCTTGAAGGCCAAGTTTCCCACCCTAGGCCCTGCGAAAGAGAAGACCGTTATAATCGGTGCCTGCCCAGCTCCGCCGCCGTTCCACTGACCTATGTTGGCTGATATGTCATAACCGCTCAACACAGCCAGTGCCGCCCCAAGGCTGTGTCCTGTTATGGTTATGCTCACCTTCTCCCCTTCATACTTCTTCAACAGCTTCTTCAGCGCACATGCCAATTGCTCCCTGGCGCTCGTGTCATTGAACTTGGACCCCGCCTTCTTGGAAGTGTACAAGCTTAGGAAACCCTTTTCCACCCTCACCTTTTTCTGGCCTGGCTCGAAATCCGGACGCGTTTGAACGTCTGTGAGATCTGCGACCCATTCCGTGCCCATGACTGTGCCCCTCCATGCGACGAGGATGTCTCTTCTACCCAGCCGTTTCATCTCTTTGTTGGTGGCCACTGCCACGTAGGCAATCCAGTTGGAGTCCCCGGTCCACCGCTCCGATGCATCCCTCTCTGACAGGAGGAGGAACTTGGGCAGCTTGATGTCCAATGTGGCGAAGAGGTACCTGGTCACCTCGTAGCCGCAGTCCTCCTTGTCGACCTTCTTGAAAAGATCCCGGGCGGCATACCTGCTGCTGCCACAGTAGACCGAGTGACTGTCGGAGTCGAACGCGTCGTAGTTAACCTGCGCGAGCTCACCATAGCGGATGATTTCCGCCCGGAGGGTCTGATCCAATGGCTCCACGTCGAGGAAGCCCTTCCAGTTGTTTTGCCCTTGAATTTCCTTCCACACACTTGCCAAGTGGCTAGTCCCCTCGCTTGACGTGGCTTTACTATATTGTCTAGCGAGGAGGAGATGTTTTCACTAGATTGGCGATTAGACCGGAGATGTTTTCACCCATAAAAAGCTGCAATATTGATAAAGCCGTCAAATGACACGTGCCTTATTTCTCAAGGGAGGCCACCCAGCAGAGTCAGCATAGGTACGCCACACCTTTCACAGATTCTGGCGGCTAACAGCTGGTCGGCGCTCCACCTCAGCATGCCAAGCCACCTCCGCCGGGATGCTCGATTGTTGTCGGCCTTCTCCGTCCTCGCCTGACCCGCACATTCTTCATAACTAGCATGTGACCTGCGAGTTGTTGCAAGCATGCACATGTGAGGGTATGTTTCTCTAAAAATATGTGTGTACAAACGTACACTCAAGTGTGTTTGTGCATGTACGTGTGACTATGTGTGCATATGCATGATTGCAAGTGTGTGTATGTATTTATATACATACATACATACACAAACAAACACACAATATATATATATATATATCTAAAGTTCATAAATAAATATGAGCTTCAAACTCTCCTTCATCACTAACAAGATCAACATCCTTCATCATCAACTTGATCTTCGTCTTCAGCATTTACCTTGCCGAGAATGTTCACAACTAGGTCTCCTCTACAACCCGCTTGCCTTTACACTTGCTCGATGCCAAACCGGTCCGCTTCCATGTCCTAGGTCTTTACTAATACACGTGTGGCTCTCATGCCAAGCCACGCGTTGTTACCCTCGCTACTTCGGCAAGCAACACACGACACGCTCGTTATAGTAGTCCACCCCTTCTCTCTTGTACCTCTAGCATGTGTCAAACCCTTCGTCTCAGTTCCTTCACCCCACCCTACTTCTCTAGAAGTCCATGCCTTTAACCGCCGGTCGGCTTCCATGCCCTAGGTCTTTACTAATACACGTGTGGCTCTCATGCCAAGCCACGCGTTGTTACCCTGGCTACTTCGGCAAGCAACACACGACACGCTCGTTATAGTCCACCCCTTCTCTCTTGTACCTCTAGCATGTCACTACAAGGGATCGGCTCATACCCGCGCTCCTAGCCGCTAAAAATGACTTGTGAAAAAAAGTAGCGGGCCCGTGTATCAGCGCGTGTATCATCGCGGCCAGAGACATGCGTGTAAAAGCGCGTGTATAGGACTGCTCAGACGTGCTCATACACGGGCGTATACACGCGTTCTGTCAGTTCAGATGCATTTAGACGCGTTGATACAAGCGTCTATACATGCGTTTTGTTACTTTAGATACGCTTATACACACGTATTTCTCAGATTTGACGCGTTTATACACGCGTGTTTTACAGATTTTCTGCATATATACACGCGACTTTTAGCAGTTCTGACGCGTTTATACACGCGAATAGAGAGCAAAAAAAAAATCCAGAGAGTGCTATTTGGTGCCTGAATGCTGTTCCAACATTCCAGCACCCAATAACACTCTCTGGATTTATTTTTTTTTGGTGCATTAGACCATCCACGAAGAACATATCCACGAGGAAGATTAAGATAAGAACGACATGAATGCATACATTGTCAATACACGATTCAAGACAGACATGAATGTAATACTATCGATTCACGATTCAATATTATTATCAAAATTTCACACATATATACAAGGGAGTCCATATCTCGAAGTAGCCCATGGCTTCAGTTTACAAAAAAATATATACAACCACATCCTTAATATGGAATGTGATACTATAAGTCTGAGTACTACTCAGACCCAGATGATGACTCGGTGCTCCCTCCATGCTCAGATGAGCTCACATCGGTCGGAATGTCCGATGAGTAGTGCTCATGTCCACCCTCTGCAGTGGCGGCGGGTGGATCATCTCACCAGCTTGTTCCTGTTCAAGTAATATATAGTATATAAGTATATATATATGTAATTCAATAAACCAAAATCATTCGTTTAGAGTTTTCAAGTACCTGTCGATCATATGGTCTCATGGCCATCTCAAACTGCGCGTCCGTAATACGTCCCTCGGCTCTGAAGATGGCCCACGTGTCACGTCTACTATGCCGGCGAGCATACGCAGTATCGTGGGTTGTGGACTTCCTCCTCGTAACCCGTCGTTGTATCATAATGAACACAATTTGTAAGATTCAAATAATCATAGAATCAATGAATTAAGTAAACAATCAAATAAAGTGGCAAGATACTTACGAACTCTGTCTCCCATGACTCGACGCCCAGATCCGAAATGCGAAGATCCAATGGTCTCCATCTGGATCCGTCGTGCCTCCACATGCTGCCTGCTCTTCACGCCACCCTCTGCTCGTTTCTTTGCCTCCTTCCACTCGCGTTTGTGCGCAGTGGCAGGTTTCTCGGCAGGATAGCCACCCGCAGCTACATTTAGCCCATCATCGTACGCAAGTTTTTTAAGGTGAGATCTTTTATTACTTAAGATCTCCCTTATTCGCGTCCTTCCCCATACATCCAAGAATGTAGCATGTGGGGGATTGGGGTACCGACTATGTACAGCCTCTATCATCTCCCCAACTAATCGGCTATTTTGATCTTTAAATTTAATAAAATAATTTCTATACAAGTTTGATACTACCCCACGCATGTACTCCATTACCTCCCTCCCCCTCGCATCCATCACTATCCCGTCCCTATCCGTCACATCATAGCAGATCACTCCCTCCACCTCTCTCATCTCCTCCTCTTTCGAACTGTCTCCTCTAACTCTTCTCCCTCTATCTCCTCTCTCACCGCGTGCCCTACTAACCTCCCCCACCTCCCCCACCAAAGCACCCGCCGCATCCTCCACTCTCACTCTTCCTACTGCTGTGGGTGGAGTCACGACTGGGGGATTATCTACATGACGGTGGCTGTGAGCCCTAACGTGATGGTGGCTCTGAGGGAGCACGTGATGGTGTACGTGAGTGTGTCTGGGACGAGGTATGCCTCCTCGGTGGACGTGGAAGAGGAGAAGCTGCATGCCGTCTCGGCGGACTCGTAGGCATAGACGGCACTGGAGTGCCCTGGATACTCGCGGTAGGGGTATAGACACCAGGCATGGAAGGAGGGGGACGGGCATACATGTACTCTGTAAGCTCAACTGGACCAGGATGGCGCCCAAAATGATTTAGCATCTCCATGAGCCAATTGCTATACGCAAATGGATCGGATGAAGAACCTGGAATATCCATAAAGAATCTGCAAAAATAATCCTCATGTACATCATGGGTTGTCTCGACTCACACAAATATCATCATTCAAGTCACCTATCAGCCTACAAATCATAGAAACAGGAAACGCAGTCTCGTGTATACACCCGTCCAGAAACACGTGTATATCTGCGTGAACATTCTGTGCAGACAGGATACACGCGTTTATACACGCGACCTGCGCAAAAATTTTTTTGAAAGCGACCGACCTCCGACAATGTGTCCTTATAAAAGGCCCACTGTCGCCCCTGTCAGAATCGTTCACCCAAAATCGTGTGCAGAGAAGCAAAAGGATGGAGACAAACCCAAAAAGCAAAGAGGAAATAACATAAACAAATCTGAGGAAGGAGACAAGGCAAAGGACAAACTGACTCACCTCTAAAAAAGTGAGTCTTCTTTCTTGGTCGGTTTCCTCCCGTGTGTGCTCCTTCTCTAGGTTTCGTTTCTGTTGGAAGAGGCGAAAACGAAAAAGAACAGATATGTTAGTTCAAAATCTTTATTTGGGGAAGGCGGGCTATTTTTAGTTTAAACAGATCGTCACGTTTATAAACGCGTGTATGTTCGCGTGTATGATAACTTAGCTGCGTTTATACACACATTTTACAAGAATTACCCGCGTTGTCATGCCATGGCACGTCTATGGCGTGAAACCATGCATGTGACGCCATCAAATACAAATCCAGATGCATGGGGTTAAGTGCCATGATGAGTCATTATATGATGCCTGAGTATATATGTTCATATTGTAGATAAGGTTCAATAAGATGAGCTGAGGCTGAGCCAGGTCTCGAAGCCTTTGACAGTGTGGTGTGAATTGTGGAGGATTTTTTTTATGCTTATGGAGAATTTTGGAGCTAGCAGAGACCTTGTGCCTTGATAGGACTGGATTATGCTTGTGGTTTGACTGCTTTATTGATTCCATGAGATGGTGAATTGCTCATAAGCTGTGCCTATCATGGTTGAGTTGATATTAGCACTGAGACAGAGGACTTTATGGTACATAATGGTTGTGGTCTTGATCGTATGCTTTAGATGGCAAGGTCGTATATGTAATAAGGATACCGAATGAAGCTTACCTTGATGTGGTGTGGGAAACCTTAGCAAGGCTATGGTGTGAGAAAGTTGATTTTAATGGATATTATACGCGTGGAATGGTAGGCGTAGTGAGAAAATTTAAAATGGAAAAAGCGCGATTTTAGCTGCAAAAGGTGGTATGGCGCCGACTTCCTCGCGGGAAAGAGGAGAAAAAACCAGAGATTGGCAAGCGATGCTTATAAGAGGGGGTCTGCAGAAAAAAAACGATGGACAGAGGCATGTTCGACCAGAGAGATTCATTTCATGCAATCAGTGACTGTCGATGGCGTGTTGGGGCTTGAATTAGAGAGCAGAGTTACTACTATCTATTGATATGCCTTCTTCAAATTCACAAAAACCAGCTACGCGCCGGCTGTGCGCCGTTTGCAGCGAAGTGTGGGAAGATTATTTTTCAAAAGAAAATTGAATGAAATCGCTTTCCCCCGCCTTCAAATAAGTAAAAACTTGATAAAATTTCATTTATTTTCCTACCTACCACGTTTGTAAATACATGGTGCCAATAAACCTTCAAAGGTTTTGTAAAAGAAAAGGGGTGGTTTGATATGAAGAGATGTGAGGATATTGCATCAAGGGACATGGAATCAAAGAGTCAGAAATACAGCAAGGACTCTAGTGAAAATTGACTTTGATTCTATCTTAGTGGATCTAAATGCAGGCCATGGATTTCTTTTAAAATCATGTGAATATGTTAAAGTTATGCCATATATCATTTTGTGTTTATGAGTTGTTGGAATTTTAAGCCAGATTTTCAGGTGATAAAGAACATTATGAGATGTTGGGAATGGTGACAGTGGATGTATGGAATGAAAAGGGTCACATGTATGTTGGAAATACTTAAAAGTTATGTTATGCCTACATGTTATTAGCTGGAAAGTTTTGGAAAAAGAAGCCAGTGAATCTATGCTTGGAAAGGGATAAGCAATTGGAACACGAATTCAAGGATGGATTTGTCCTATGTTTTTTTTTTTTGGAAAAATTTTGAATGTGAGTTTCCTTGTTAGGTTTGGTACCAACTCTCACAGCTAGAAGTCTCGTACTTTCCTGGCTATTCCGCACACGTCACGATAGCTTTGGTGAACCCGACGTGAAACTGCTGGGGTGAGAGTGTGGTGAAATATACAGAGAAGCTATGGCTGAGAATTCTGAGGGTCAGGGGGTTCATTTTGACCCTGGGGTTATGCAGATGTTTCAGATGTTTACCATGTACATGCAACAGCAACAAGCTGCTGAGAGAGGACAAATTTCCACGACCAAAGCATTACAATCAATTGTGAAAAAGATGGATCAATTTGATGGGAAGGACATTACAAAGTACCTGCGCAATTATATAAAGGAGATGGAGCTAAACAGGGTGACTGAGGAGGATATGGTTCGAAGTTTCGAGCTGGTATGTGTTCCTGAAATAAGAGAGCGCATAAGAGGATTGCAGACAGCACATGGTGGCAGAAATTGGGAGGAGTTCAAGCTTGCTTTAAAGGATGAATATTTCATGGAGGATTCTGAGCGAGTGACCAAACGAACTTTCTTGGAATGGGTCACAAAACCTAAAATGGGAATTTCTGCCACAGAATTGCTAAGAGAGTTTGAGAAGCGCTATGCCCAGCTGTCAAGGATAGAGCGTGCAACTTTGGACAGAGAAAAAACAGAGCTCTTCTTACAAGCAGCTGGGAAAGATCTTCAGGAGAAATTGGAAATCCTCCTTGAGGATAAGGATACAGAGCAGGGATTAAAGAGTGATTGGAATGATGTTGAGGATGCAGTCACTATGTTAGCAAAGCGGCAGCGGAGGAGGGATAAAATGGTGATGGGCTCTGCAACCCCCATAACTGCTGTCACCCCTGAGAATCTACCCAAACCAGCTGCTACAATTCCAAAGATAGATGGGCCGATGGATGAGCTTATCAAGGGTATGCGTGACCTAAAATTGAAGATGTCCAGGATTGAAGAAAAAGGTCTACCATTAGGGCAGGCTTCTATGCAAAGGCCTCAAAGCAAAGAAGGGTTTACATATAGATGCATATGGTGTGATGACCCAGAACATGCAAAGAAGGATTGTGCTAGCTATAAAGAAGCTCTTAAAAATCAACTTGTGTTTTTCAAAGATGGGAAAATCCATCTTACAGAGACTGGTCTTCCATTGAGCACAAACTTTGGGAAAGGAGGGATGAAAAAGCTGGTAGAGGATATGGCTGCTAGCCATGCCATTTCTATGGTTGAGGCAGCAACCTATGGATTAAAGGTTGGTCAATTAAAGCAGGGATTTGAGAATGAGGATTTTTGGCCATCAACAATGGAATTAATTGCGTCAAAGAAAGTGTCAAAGCAAGCTTTGCATGAAGCAGGTGATTGTATACGTCTTGAGACTGGCTGGGAGGAGCCTGTGGATTCTTTATCTATTCATGCCTATATTGCCAAATGCCAAAATAATGAGGCACAGGTAGAGGAGAAGCGTAAAAGGGAAAATGAGGAAGGAGGGCCATCAAAAAGAGTTACACGTGGAAGTGAAAAGAAGGATCCTGGTCCATCACATATGCCTCCACAGCATAGCAGACCTCCACAGGATGTTTCAATGGAAGAAGTGCCAGCAAAAATGAAGGAGAAGGGTAAAGGGAAGAGTCCACTCTACAAACTTCAATCTGATATTGAAGTTGCAACAGATCTCAAAAAGGTGCTTGAAGAGAGGATTCTAAACAGCAGGGTGGAATTTACACTAGGGGAAGTCTTGGGGATTGCAAAGAAAGAATTTCATGATGAGATAATTGATATTATACGAAGGAAAAGGCAGTCCATAATTGAATCTATTCCATCACAAGGGGAGGCAAGCACTTCCAAAACTCATGGAGTACAGGTTCAGAAAAAGGAAGAGAGAGAAAATGTGGTGGAATGTAATCACTCTGCTGATGGGGCACGACAAGTGCGCTTTGTGGAAGAGGATGATGAAAAAGAAGTTCTTACAAAGAGTCATTACTCCAGGAGCCATTGGGCAAGAGCAACCACTGAAACCCTTGTCAAGATAGGTGATTTGGAAGAGCCATATGTCGCTCTAATTGATCATGGGTCTGAAATAAATCTTATGGCTAAAAATCTCTACAACAAATGTAAGTGGCCAATGGTGGATGTGGATCATGGGTGGATGATTAAGGCAGCTAATAACTCATCTGGAGAGCTTTATGCAGCATGTCCAAATGTAAGGGTAACTATAGGGGATGTGAAAGATGATCAGAACTTCTTTGTTCAGGAGATGTCATCGTATCCCCTCATTCTTGGGCAACCCTACATTACAGCTGTAAGGATGGAAACAAAGGTTTTGGATGATGGTTCAGCATATGCAAGAATAAGGAGTAAAGATGGCAAAAAAGCTGTTCAGTTTTTGACAGTTTGTATTAACCATGAAAGGAATCGTGAGTCTCTTCGGGCACAGTCACTTCCAAAGATAAATAGAGAATTCATGAATTACAGGGAGATGAGGGATTTTGGCCAGGTGCCATTGTAAGGCGGGATTCCAATGGTACAAGGAAAAATGAGTTCTCGCAGGACTCAATCAATGTAAATAGTTTTTCAGCAAATTTTCAAGGATTCTCCAGTTATGGGTCACTGGTTTTTGTAAAAAGCAAGGATTTGAAGCGTGGCATGCGAAAACATATACAAAATGAACAAAAAAGTTTTGAGCAGTGTGGTCTTTTGGGGAAGAATGAGTTTATTTCAGGGGTGCTTGATGAGGTGTCATTTGTAGATACTATGGATGTGCTTTTTGATATGGGAAGAGCATGCTTACAGGGTGGAAATGAAATGATAGAGGTGTCATCTGTGGAGATGTATGATATAATCCAGGAATTTGAGGGGGTGGAATGTAAAAACATGAATTTTGAGATGGATGCTCATGTTGATACAAAGTACAAAACGGTTGCAAAGAAGGTGAAACCAGTTGCCTTGCCCTTGCCACCAGGAAGCAAGGAGAAGATAGATGAAGCTTCTATGCAACCAAATCTTAGAGATCCGAAGAAAATTGGGCATAAATTTACTCAAGAAACTCTAAAAGAGCTGAAGATTGGTGAGAAGGATTTTCTGTTGCCAGTTGAAAGGGAATGCTTTGAGGAGATGCTTGTAAAACATGGGAAAGCCTTTGCTTTTCAGCCGCATGAGATAGGCTGTGTTGATCCAAGTGTAACAGCACCAATGGTGATCTTTACTGTTCCACATGTGCGCTGGAACCTGCGGCCAATTCCAGTACCAAAGGCTCTCTTGCCAAAGTTGATGGAATTACTAAAGGAAAAGATCAGGATGGGAATCTTGGAGCCTTCATGTGCCCCATATTCCAACAGATGGTTTACTGTACCAAAGAAAAATGGGACATTGCGCTTTATTCAAGACATGCAACCTGTAAACAAAGTCACAATCAGGAATGTGGGAGCAGGTCCAATTGTGGATGAGTTTGCAGAAGCATTTGCAGGGAAAGCTATATACTCTATGGGTGATCTGTATTCGGGATATGATCAGTTCCAGCTGGATATACAAAGCAGGGACTTGACCACAATGAGAACTCCTTTGGGATTAGTAAGGATGTGTACCTTACCACAGGGAGCCACTAACTCAGTGGCACATATGATGAATGGAATGAATAAAGTCTTACGAGACTTCATACCACAAAAAACTATGCCATTTTTGGATGATGTGCCAATAAAGGGCTGTGATGAGAAAGACAAAGATGGGGATTTGGATTCAAAGGGGTGCCGCAAGTTTGTGGCAAATCATATAAAGGATTGTGACATGATTCTATCCAGGCTTGAAGAAGTGAATCTTACTTTATCTGGGCTGAAATCAGTGTTTGGAGTTGGTGAAGTGCTAATAGTGGGACATCTTTGTAGTACTAGTGGACGCCGACCTTGTCCAGCCAAGATAGATGCAATACAAAGAATGAAGGAAACATGCATTAATGTTACAGAGCTGAGGAGATTTCTTGGAGCATGTGTCTTTTATGTTATTTGGATCCCACATTATGCACATGTAGCAGATCCTCTTTATCAACTTTTGAGGAAAAATCAAAAATTTCTGTGGAGTGCAGTACATATTAAAGCTATGCGGAAGCTGAAATATTTGCTCCAATCATCACCCACTTTGAGAAAGGCAGATTATGAGTGTGACAGGCCTGTGATTGTTACAATTGATACTAGTCCTACTGGGATAGGATGGGCAGTAGGGCAAGATGATGAGGATGATCATAGGTATGTAATTAGATTTGGAGCAAAGGTATTAAGCTTTCGGCAACGAAAGTATCCACAGATCAAGAGAGAGTTATGGGGGATAGTCACTGCTCTAAAATGTGAAAAAGAATATCTTATTGGGGCATCTGTACTTGTGGAAACTGATTGCTTGCCACTTCTTGGGATGATAGCAAGTTGTACCACTCCAGATATTGCTATGCTTAGGTGGATTGCTTATATCAAGTCACTAAATCCTGAGTTTGAGCATATTGCGGGAAAAGATAATCCAGTTGGCAGATATGCTATCAAGAGCCAGGTATGAAGATGAGAAAGAGATGATTAGTGACATTGATGATGTGGGTACAAAGTTCTATACTACAGCATATGCAAAAGGGGATCATATTTGCCTATCAAATGCACTTGAGTCTTTTATTGAGGAAATATATGAAGGAGATTGGTTGCTTATTGGTCAATATTTGAGTACTCTGACAAGGCAAGAAAATTGGTCTGACTCAAAATTTAAGAGGATCCGCAGAAAAGCATATGGTTATTTCCTAAAGGATGGGTATCTCTGGAAGCATCCTAAGCAGAGGAATGCTATGCCACAGAGAGTCATATGTGATAAAGAGACTCAAGGAAAGCTTGTGAAAGAATTCCATGAGAGTCTCTGGGCTGGACATAGAAGTGTGTGGGCCACCTTTACCAAAATAAAGGAAAAATATTGGTGGAAAGGAATGTACAAGGATATTTCCCAATATGTGGAAACATACATGGTATGCCAAATGTACTCAAATGTGCGGCATCGTGATGGCTTGCAACCAACCTACCCACCTGCCATGCACTACAAATGGGTAGTGGATCTAGTTACAATGCCTTTGGGAATTTGGCAGATGCGATATATAGCACTTGCAAGAGAAGATTTAACAAATCAGGTAGAAGGACGTGCTCTTAGAACAAAGAGTACGGAAACAGTATGCAAATTTCTTTTGGAAGATGTGATCTGCCGATATGGTTGTATTGGAAAAATAACAGCAGATAGGGGTGATGTTGAAGAAGCAAGGGAATTCTTCTCTAGAATTGGTATCAAACTGTCCCTAACATGTGCTTACAATCCTGAGGGCAATGGAAAAAGTGAGCGAGGACATCCTCCAATCATTAAAGCTTTGGCTAAGGCATGTAGAGAAAGAATGAGAGAGTGGCCAAAGCTGCTACCATATGCCTTGTGGGCTGACCGTACAACTCATAGCTCAGTGACAGGATACATGCTTGCAGAATTAATGTATGGTCAGAAGCCAGTGATGCCAGTTGAAGAAGTAATTCTAACTTGGAATGTATTGCCCTGGTGGGTGGAAGGATTGAGCATAGATGACCTCCTTGCATTGCGAATAAGGCAGTTAGAGAGGAGGCCTGAAGATGTAGAGCTTGCTAAAGCTCGCTTGAAAGATGCAAGGCTGAAAAATAAAGAAAGATTTGATAGTAGACACAGACTCCGGCCAAAACCTATTGAAGAAGGTGATTGGGTTCTAATGTATGATAGTAGTCTTGACAACCAATTCACTGTTCAAAGAAAATTTGCAAAAAGATGGTTTGGCCCTTACATTGTCAAGCATGTGCATGGAAATGCCACGTATACTCTGTGTGAGCTTGATGGAACAGAAATAAAGAATCTTGTGGCTGGCAAAAGAATCAAGATATTTAAAAGAAGGCATGATAGTGATCCTTTCAATTCACAAGAGACTCAGGATGAGAGGCTTGACAGTGGTAGTATGGATATGGTTGAAGAGGAAGAGGATGATCTTCCTGGAACTGCAGAAGATGAAGACGACATCCAGTTATATGTGGACCTTGATGATGATTTGGCACATACCAGAGGATGTGCAGGTTTAGAGGGGGTGGATGTCGTGCCATGGCACGTCTATGGCGTGAAACCATGCATGTGACGCCATCAAATACAAATCCAAATGCATGGGGTTAAGTGCCATGATGAGTCATTATATGATGCCTGAGTATATATGTTCATATTGTAGATAAGGTTCAATAAGATGAGCTGAGGCTGAGCCAGGTCTCGAAGCCTTTAACAGTGTGGTGTGAATTGTGGAGGATTTTTTTTATGCTTATGGAGAATTTTGGAGCTAGCAGAGACCTTGTGCCTTGATAGGACTGGATTATGCTTGTGGTTCGACTGCTTTATTGATTCCATGAGATGGTGAATTGCTCATAAGCTGTGCCTATCATGGTTGAGTTGATATTAGCACTGGGACAGAGGACTTTATGGTACATAATGGTTGTGGTCTTGATCGTATGCTTTAGATGGCAAGGTCGTATATGTAATAAGGATACCGAATGAAGCTTACCTTGATGTGGTGTGGGAAACCTTAGCAAGGCTATGGTGTGAGAAAGTTGATTTTAATGGATATTACTTGAAAAATATACGCGTGGAATGGTAGGCGTAGTGAGAAAATTTAAAATGGAAAAAGCGCGATTTTAGCTGCAAAAGGTGGTATGGCGCCGACTTCCTCGCGGGAAAGAGGAGAAAAAACCAGAGATTGGCAAGCGGTGCTTATAAGAGGGGGTCTGCAGAAAAAAAACGATGGACAGAGGTGTGTTCGACCAGAGAGATTCATTTCATGCAATCAGTGACTGTCGATGGCGTGTTGGGGCTTGAATTAGAGAGCAGAGTTACTACTATCTATTGATATGCCTTCTTCAAATTCACAAAAACCAGCTACGCGCCGGCTGTGCGCCGTTTGCAGCGAAGTGTGGGAAGATTATTTTTCAAAAGAAAATTGAATGAAATCGCTTTCCCCCGCCTTCAGATAAGTAAAAACTTGATAAAATTTCATTTATTTTCCTACCTACCACGTTTGTAAATACATGGTGCCAATAAACCTTCAAAGGTTTTGTAAAAAAAAAGGGGTGGTTTGATATGAAGAGATGTGAGGATATTGCATCAAGGGACATGGAATCAAAGAGTCAGAAATACAGCAAGGACTCTAGTGAAAATTGACTTTGATTCTATCTTAGTGGATCTAAATACAGGCCATGGATTTCTTTTAAAATCATGTGAATATGTTAAAGTTATGCCATATATCATTTTGTGTTTGTGAGTTGTTGGAATTTTAAGCCAGATTTTCAGGTGATAAAGAACATTATGAGATGTTGGGAATGGTGACAGTGGATGTATGGAATGAAAAGGGTCACATGTATGTTGGATATACTTTAAAGTTATGTTATGCCTACATGTGATTAGCTGGAAAGTTTTGGAAAAAGAAGCCAGTGAATCTATGCTTGGAAAGGGATAAGCAATTGGAACACGAATTCAAGGATGGATTTGTCCTATGTTTTTTTTTTTGGGGGGAAATTTTGAATGTGAGTTTCCTTGTTAGGTTTGGTACCAACTCTCACAGCTAGAAGTCTCGTACTTTCCTGGCTATTCCGCACACGTCACGACAGCGTTAATATACGTGATTTTTAGGAAATAGCCGCGTTAATACACGCAATTTTTAGGAAATAGCCACATTAATACACGCGCATTTTGTACTTTCATTAAAAACATATTATGATTTTGTGTTTTCTGGTTTGTACATAGGATGTCATCAACCTCCTCAAGCAGTTCTGGGGAAGATGAGACAATGCGTCATCGTAATCGCAATGTGTGGTTGGGACAACGGATCAAATGTATGTGTAATCGATGTCAAGGATGCATTGTACGAGCACGTTGAATTACCTTGAATCATATCTCCATGTATGGAGAATGGAATCAAACAGGTTTAGAGGTGAGTAGATGTAAATTGATGGTATTTAAATGACTCATGGTATCCAAATTAAATTAATAGAGTTGTAATATGTAAACTCTAATTGAAGCAGGATGTAGTACCACACCCTAACATGGTGCCCTACGCACGACGAGAGTACGCAAAGCATCGACAAGATGATGCTGGAGCTTCGGGATCTATTGTCAGAGATGAGTGGGAAAGGGATGACAATAGCCCTGCACCCCACGAAGTTGTGGAAGAGGAAGTGTTTGATGATATGGTGCGGAATCTTTTTAAGGATGATCCCAAAGGTATGGACGACGATGATATGGAACAAGAGCATCTTTACAAGGCTTCATCGACAGGGTGCACATTCTCTATTTTACGTGCTTCACTTGAACTACTCAATATACAAACAGTTTATGGATGGAGCAATGCAAGTCTTGGCGCATTATTGAATTAAGCATTCTAACTTACAAATTTGAATTAGTGGTTCAAGGTTTAGGATTTAAGACTAATTATAATTGATGATATTGGATGCAGGCTATTATCAAACATGCTTCCAAAGGGAAATAGACTACCCACCTCAAGAGACATAGCGAGGCGCTATGTGACATCTCTTGGAGGATTGGATTATGATCGCATACATGCATGCATCAATGATTGCATTCTCTTTCATGGGACGCATAAGGAGGCTCGACATTGTCCCACTTGTGGTGAAGCAAGGTATAGAACAGATATGAAGAGTTTTGATGTACCTCGTGAAGTCTTGCGACACTTTCCTATAATTCCTCGCATCAAACACATGTTCAAGTGCAAATCCATAGCAGAGCTCATGTCATGGCATTCCTCACATCGATCGGATGATGGCATGTGGAGAATTCCCGCAGACACTCTTGCTTGGAAGCATATTGAAGGTGAGTGGCCCAGCTTAAAAACAGAGCCCAGAAACTTGAGACTTGGCCTAGGTATGGATGGAGTGAATCCATTTGGTTTCAAAAGCACCGCATACAGCGTGTGGCCAGTTGTGTTGGTGAATTACATTCTTCCACCATCAATGGCGATCAAGAAGGGACATCTTATGTTATCCCCTCTAATTCCAGGGAAACATAAAGTCAAGCATATGGAAATTTATCTTGAACCGTTGATTGATGAGTTGGAGGAACTATGGAGAGGTGTTGCGGTGGTGGACATTAGTAGGCCTCCCTCCTCTCGACACTTTGACTTAAAAGCAGTGTTCATGAGTTGGAGGAACTATGGAGAGGTGTTGTGGTGGTGGACATTAGTAGGCCTCCCTCCTCTCGACACTTCGACTTAAAAGCAGTGTTGATGTGGACAATGCATAACTTTCCAGGATACAGCGATTGTTCTGGTAAGAATTCTAATTACCTCCCTACTGTAATACTATTGGCTATATATATTAATTATAAATATTGACTTTATTATTCTAACTTTTATTTATATTTTAACAGGTTTGAAAACATCGAGTAAACATGCATGTCGTGTTTATGGCCCTTCGTTAGTACATGAGTATGCTGACGGTTTGTGTAAGACCATATTCGATAATCATCATCGATTTCTCCCCTTAGATTATCCTAAATATGTTGCTAGTAAGAGTAACATTCCTCCACAAACACTTCGTGCAAAAGATTGGAAGCGTATTTGGGAGTCTACAAATATTCTTCCTCCAGATGGCATGAACAGGTATAGTAATG
Source organism: Cibotium barometz (assembly GCF_041138505.1). Taxonomy (NCBI): domain Eukaryota; kingdom Viridiplantae; phylum Streptophyta; class Polypodiopsida; order Cyatheales; family Cibotiaceae; genus Cibotium; species Cibotium barometz. The sequence continues at coordinate 28,859,206 of NC_141096.1, read as the reverse complement.
TTTTTTCAATCTTGTTTTGTGTAGTCTCTAATTGGATTAAAGGTCACATAGAGCAATCCCTTGTGTAGGTACTCAATTTTTTTCGGCTACCATATTGGACCCATCTTAAGATCAACCATCTTCTTGATCCCATGCACATCTTCAAGAATGTGGGATCTGGTATTTAGGAACATATTATTGGTAAACGAGACAATGTTAGCGTACGCTTGCGGGTCGTAGGACGTATGCGTCAAGCTTGGCCACGAGAGGTGGGTGGGCACGTTCGTCTTCCACCTACACCATGGATTATATCAAAGAAAGAGGAGAAGTAGGTAAAGCAGGCCATCACCACTTTGTGTACTCCCACTAGATGCATGAGATCATTGAAGGGAGCCTTTACAACCACTAAGAAAAGAGGCGTTGAGCAACTATATGGGTTGTAGTCCCACGATTGGCACAAGATGCTTCAAGTAAGTGTTTTCCAAGTCTTGTACGTTGAAATTAAATTTTGTAATGCCATAAACCATACATACATGTGCTCTTATGTGCGCAGTTCATACTACCTACTAGCATCGACCATTGTGCAAATAAGAGTTTGAAAAAATGTATTTATAAGATGGGCGAGCTTGTGAGGTATGTAAAACCCATGTCAGATCACCCTTCATTATACCTTGCAAAATGAACGTGCATGAGGTATAACGTACTATTTATTTAATTTTCAGATATATTAGTTCCAAAGCAATTGATCCAGCCACGTTGGATGATGTGCGTGTTATGGCAGTGGAGGTGGTTTGTTTGGTAGAGGAGACTTTTCCGCGAACCATTCTCACAAGTCAACTACATCTCATTGTGCATTTAGTGGACGAAATCGCTTTATGTGGTACTGTGCATGCACGTTGGATGTTCTTCCTAGAGCGCTTCATGAAGACCTTAAAAGACTTTGTGAGGCAAAGTGCAAGGCTTGAAGGAAGCATGGCCGAGGGTTGGTTGATACAAGAGTCTCTTGTATATATTTCAGAATTTCTTGGTCAGGTGGACAGCTCTTTGCCACGACTATGGAGCAATGAAGAGGACTTGAGGATGACCTCTATTGTGCGTCAAGGAAAAGGACGGAGTAAAGTAATTGACAGAACATTGATTGATGATCTCAATTTCACTTGCATCCTTAATGGTGATGTGATGAGCAGATGGGTTACAAGATATGAGGATGCAAAGACAAAAAGGCAAGTAGAAAGAGCTCTCTTTTGGAGGCAACATGGCTCTCGTAAGGCGTACCCTAAGCATCTAGAAACACTTTCGAATGATATCCATGTTGATTGGTTGCATGAGGAAATGGAGAGAGCAGAGAGCGACGAGGGGCTGCATATCACGGCGGAAGAATGGGAGTATGCACGAGGATGCATGTTAAAGGTACATAGAACTAATGTTTTGCATTAGTTGTAAGTGATTTTCTTTTAATATTTATTCACATTGCTTACACAAATATTGCTTCTATTTTGGTCCAGTGCACTATGTTCAATGCTATATGGTGTGAAGGCAAGCATTTTCGAACACAAATAATTGATGAAAAGACGACTACACAAGATTGCGGTGTCATTAGTAGCTTTGAGGGAGCTAATGGAAAAATGGATGATTATTGTGGCACAATCCGAGACATATTTAGGCTTGACTTTCATCGCTTCTTTGTGTATGTTTTGGATGTCAAATGGCAAATGAACGTGGTGGAAAAAGGCCATGCAAGTGGCAACGATAAAACGCCATGCAAGTGGCTATGTAACTATTGACTCTACAAAGTTTTGGCAAACAAAGAAAGATAGGCTCGTATTGCCACAACAATGTGAGCAGGTATGCATTTTTTTACTAATGTGTTTCATGTACATATATATCTAAGCTCGCGTACCCCTTGACTTTTGATATGCTAATTAATTACTGTAGTATGTGTATTTGAGTAGGTTATCTATCTACCAATGGTTCATGATATTAAATGGTGGTACGTCATCCCTATTGCACCACGTTCCAAAGTGATGTATAATACATTCACTGATATGGAGCATATGGAGGATGTAACAAGCCGCAATGAAGATGATGTCGAACATGCCAATGAAGATGTTATGATCGATGATCAAGAAATAAGAGATGATCATGATAATGAGGATGAGCGTGCCATTTCTCATGATCATGAGAATGACCCTACCATTGAGAATGATGGTGATGTTGATGACGATGATCAGGACATCGATACCATTATCAATGGAGTACAGAATATCGATAGTGGAATAAATCGTAGCCTTACAAATTGATCAATTATTGAGTCTTTGATACCCAAAATATGGCAATACTATGAGCTTATATGGTGATTTATTTTAGTTATACTAATAAATCAATGTCTTCCCACTAAAGTAATTGGTCAAGAATATATATCTAAATATTTCAATTTTAGCTAGAAGAAAAGGTAATGGTCTCAACTTTTAAAACTGCATTGATAACAAAACAATGTTTATGAACCCTTGCTTATATTTAGATCACCAGCTGCAAAGCATAACATTGTAAAGAACATGCATGCAAGATTTAAACTTAGTCTATGATTGTTTGATTAGATATAAAAATCCTCAAAGTTATTTTTTTTAAAGACAGCTAAATATTTTAGAATTTTGAATAAGACCTAAATTTTGGAGTTCTAATTGATTTTGGAGCCTAAGATGGTTTGTATTACACGATATATATATATTTGTGAAGAAATTTATATCCAAAAACTTTGAAAAGAAATGAGAAATCGGCTAATTAAAGCTATGAGAAATTGGCTAATTAAAGCCTTTGATCCTAATATAGTCCAAATAGCTATGCATTTTGATTATAATGTAGCCTATGAGTTATTATGAAATTAAAAAGCCCTGACGTAACCAATGTGATCCCAAATAAATCCTAATTGTCCTCCTCTATATAGCTGATGATATGAAAATAGGAAAAGTTTGAGTTTCACTATCCCTGTGTTCTAAATAACTCCATACAGTTGGCCAGTAAACATGACATAAATATGTCCACATACACTTTTATGTCTTACTTACCTATAAATACATACCTTTATGTGGCAATAGAGGCATTGCTATGTGTGTGATGTTTACGACACACCTAGCGACACCTACTCATGGATTACTTTATTTTTAAGAGTACAAACCCACTATTTTTCAAAGAGAATATATATGCACATTTTTTCTCTCAAAGAGTAGTGAATGGTTTACAGAAAAGATCACATGTAAAAGAAGGAGAAAAAAACCCGTATGGTTATATGTATGTAAAATGATGTGAGACTTAGTTGTGGCACACACACATATACATAGAAAAAAGATCTTACTACATAGAGATTCTTATTTTTGGAACAAAACCTAAAAAGAGTGTGCAATACCATTTATCTAGAATTTTTCTCTTGACGTTTTTGTAGGGAGGGAAGGGTTAAGGACACCTTGATAGCACCACTAGGAGAGAATTTATATGGGTTTCACATAACAACACATTTAAAAGTAAAATTAAAGGGTGCCTTTAAGTAACAATAGGGGTGCCACTTTGTTTGTGCCATTGTTTGTGCCATTTAATGACACACATGGCCAATAATTGTTACACGTGCATCATCGAATAATTTTTTTAAAGAGTTCAAACCCATAATTTATCTAGCAAAGATTATATGCTCACTTCTTTTTGTTTCAAAGAGTTGTATGTGTGTGTATATGTGTGTGTGTGTGTGTGTGTGTATAGATTAGTGTGTATTTGTATGCTTATGTATATTGCGGTGCTCTCTCTCTCTTGATCTATCTATTTATCTATATACACATGCACACACATATATATACATATGTATGTCTGAATGTATACATATATATATATATGTATGCACACACACATACACACACACATATATATATATACACACACACACACACACATATATATATATACACACACACATATACATGTATATATTATATATGTATGTATGTATGTATGTATATATTGTGTTTGCTCCCCCCTCCCCCTTCCCCACTCCCTTCCCAACCTCGTGCTCCCCTCCCTTCCCCACTCCCTTCCCAACCTCGTGCTTCCCTCCCTCCTAGATCCCCCTCCCTTCCCCACTCCCTTCCCCACTCCCTTCCCAACCTCGTGCTTCCCTCCCTCCTAGATCCCCCCTCCCTAACCACAAAACTCCTCTCTCTTCCCCCTAGTGTAATGTGTGTGCGTGTGCGTATTTGTGTCTATGTGTCCCTCTTATCCCCCTGACCCTAAGGTTATGTGTGTATGTGCATGTGCGTGCATGGAAAATATTATCTAATTCTAACCAAAAAAGTGAGTATGTGTATACATGTGTGTGTGTGTGTGCACATGTCTATTATATATATTTATGTTTGTTTATGTATAGTGTGTGCATATATATTGTGTGTGGTTTTTATATAAATATATATATATAAGTAAAATAAATATAATTTTTTCTCTAGCTCATATCTAGGCATCTAATCTAATCAAACAAAGTGTTTGAATGCATTCTCTTTTTCCTCTTCTTCAAATTCAAAATTCAAATTGACAAAAGGCCTTATGATTGAAAAGAGGTGCTTTAAATTCTCTCTCCCCAAGGCACTCATCACCTCCCTCCCATGCGTTCAAATTAGAAATTTGAATCTCTTAAGATAATATGTGTGTGTATGTGGACGGCTGGGCAATTTGCTTTTTAATGTATTATTGTTACTCCAATTCTAGGATTAACAAGAGCTACCGCCATTATCTTAAGATAATGGTGTCATGGTAGATACACCAAAGGGTCATACATTCAAGATATAAAGTAACAGTGTCCAAAGCTACAACTTGGACGGGCGCCCGTAATGGTGTGACGGAGTATTTATGGCAATTTTCACTTCAAGAGCATGTGGTAGCAATTTAGGATGAAGTCCTAAGTGATATACTTCATGGATATATTATGAGAGTAGTCATTGTAATAGCATTAGGCCTCTTATGAGACTAAATTGCCCGGTCGTCCATAGTGTAAATGAGTTTAAACACTTATGGCCATGTATATAAGTGAATTTTTCCCATAATGCAACATACTCTCCCATTGTGCAATTGATTCTTGCTCTTGCCAATCCTCTTGCTGATTTCTCTTCCTAATGCATGCTAGTGAGTGTGTGTGAGTGAAGTGAGGTGAGAGGAGGGATGAGGACCCATAGTGGAAAGATCCTCACGATAGTTGTGGTTCACCAGTTAATCTCTTTTTGGATGTGTTTCAAGGAGGGCTAGGGTGAGTCATAACATTTTTCACGCCACTGCCGGGTAGCCATCCCTTGGCTTTTTCTATCGTTTTGTCTTTAATCTATGCATAACTCATTGCCCATTATCTTGATTAGTGGTTTCCCATGAAAAAGATGTGGATTTGATGGTGATTTGTGTGAGATTTGGTGTAGAATAGCTCTCTTTTTTGTTTTTGAAAAGAATGCTTTTTGCTTAATTTTTAGATTAATTTATTTTTCTGGTTTTTCATGTTGTTAGGACTTGCACATACTTGTATTAGACTTAGTTTGCATCCATTGCATCAAACAATGCAATAGAATGTAATTTTTAGTGAATGTTAGCTCTCTTTAGTTTAAATATAGATCTAAGATCATTAATTCTAGTTTAATTATGTATTTTTTGTTGAAATTATTTGGATTAGAGTGTTAGCAAGTACTAGGAGTAGCTTAATCTTTAAAAAAAATCTTAAAATAAAAAAAACTCTTGAATTTAACTAATTTCTCTTAATGGACAAGTTTTTGTCATTAAGGGTGATTAATCTTGTTCAAGAGGCTAAAAATTTAGAAAATGTGTTAATTGGGTCTAAATTGATCATATGAGTAGTAGAAATAGGATTCTGTGAATTAATTAGGGATTAATGGTTAATTAGAGTCTTTGATTAGAGTCTTTGATTAGAGTCTTTAATTAGAGATTAATGGTTAATTAGAGTCTTTGATTAGTGTAAAAGAGAGAAAGATTAGTGAAAGGATTAATCTTGGATTAATTCTCAATCACTTTTTTACATAACTCATTAACGCTAATGAGCATTCAATGAGAAGATGCTCATGAGTTGTCAATTTGTCCATTTTGGGGGTCCTTTATAAATGGTGTAAGGTGTGTCATTAAAAGGTTGACTTTTTTTATTCCACTTACCTTTTTTGGAAAAATACCCATATCCCTTTCATTTTAACTTCAAAAAATATTCCCCCCAAAAAAGGAAAATTCGTATTTCTCACTAGACTCAAAAAGGAAAAAAAATCAAAATTTAATTTTCGCATGAAGTCCAGTTCACGTGTGAAACACCTGAAAAAAAATCAAAATTTAATATCCGTGTGACTGTTCACACATGCAAACCATTTCACGGAGTGACCAGAGTTTCACATGGGGGAAAAGAAAACACCACTATTTGGAGGCCCGTATCTCCTAAACCGTAAATCTAATGAAGGCACTCTAGGGATCATCGAAAAGTTGACATCGAGCTCTTCAATTTGGACTCGGTCATCCCAAGTCAAAATCGATCATTTTGGCCTTCGACCAGTAGCCTCAAAATTTGACCCGAAAATCGAGGTAGAAAATAGCCCAAAAACCACGAAAAATCGTAAAAAACAATGCGAAAACGATAACGAGTCATATTCGGGCTACTTTTTGAGGGTCTAAACGACAAATTGATGGTTGACTCACGGAAATAAAGTTGTAGTACTCCAAAAATACTACAACTCCCTCGTATAGAGTTTTTCAAAATTCCTTTTGGAACATCCTCAAAAACGTGCCGCAAAATAGAAAACTCTTAATTTTTTTTTCGTCTTAAGAGAGTGATGGAGAATAAGTTTAAGGAGCTCCTCTTCCATCTAGGAAGTTCCTAGCAAATATTTTTTTTGAAAAATTATCTAAGGTCCACGTGCGTATATAGCGCCTAAGCTAATTAGGGCAAACGAACACCCGTTTGATCCAATGAAGAGTACGCCAAGCCCCTTGAGGGGGAGGCTACAACGAACTGAGGGAAAGTATAAAAAGCCAAAAAAAAAATGTAATTGCTCATTAAGGAGCAATTTAGGCACTCCGACATGGCCATGATAGAGGGAGTGTCAGGGATCACACAAGGACTAAACCCAATGGCTGTGATCTTGGAGCCATTGAGATCTATGCCGTCAATTCTCCTCCCCATGCCATTGGCCATGCCTGTAACAAGCGTGTCATCGGGTTTCACAGTCCGTGTTACTTCGATTCCATCGGGCTTTGGTCCCTTGCCAAACATTCTCGCAAATCTTATAAGTACTAACCCTTTCCTAAATGCCCACACCTTGGACATACTAACTAGTCTAGGAAGGGGGGGCCCAAGGACTTAGTGAGTCTCTTCCAACAAGAGCACTCACATACGGCCCCAGTGACTCATACAAAAATATGGCCGTATAAATTTCTAAAATTATGGGCAAATATAATGGAACAACAGACCGTATTCAATTCATTCAAATGTTTGAACAGAGATGTGAAGCCTTTGGAAATCCCACTAAGATACATGCGTTGAACTTATGCCTAGAGGGAAAATCTAGTCGATGGTTCATCACATTGAGCCGGCAATCAAGACCAACTTCAAAACCTTAAAATCAGCCTTTATACATGGCTTTTCCAGACAAGGTGATCGATGGAGTGCAGTAACAGAACTCTATTCCATTGGGGGCATCAACCCAATGAATCCATTAGAGATTTTATCCTTGGGATAAAACTCTTGGACTCACATTGTGAGTCATGGAAAAAATTAAACGATGTTTAATTGAGGAGATGTTTCATGATGGGCTTGAAGAATAATAGCTTACACAACTTGATCTTCATTTGTAACCAATTTGGAAACATTCGGACAATGTTGTAAAGAAGCAATATGTTTAGATGACAACATGCTAGAAGATGATCATGCTACGAGATGTTCCTCATCTAAACCAAGTGAAGCAATGGCAAAAGAAAGATCGATCTCAAAAATTGACATTCTTATAGCCAACATCTGTAAGAGAGGATGAAAACCTTCAAAACTAAACATCCTTAATGCCTAAAGTGACGAGCGAAATGCCTTATGTTGAATGCAATCACTATGACCATCCCAATCCTCATTGTACATACAAGGCATCTGTTCTTCTATACTGCATATATTGTAAAACCTTTGACCATGATAGTAAAAAGTGTCCTGCTTCATCTACAATGGACTCAAAACCTCCATCTCACGTGTACCAAACAAAAACAGTCCAAAGGGTAGAAACTGCTCAGGAGACAGCTAATCGAACACTTTAGTGTTGTCGTGGACCTCACAAGGTGGCACACTACACAGTTTGGAATACTTCCATGCCCATAGTCACTGACACTTTAGTGTTTCTATTGTCGTGGACCTCACAAGGTGGCACACTACACAGTTTGGAATACTTCCATGCCCATAGTCACTGACACCTTGACCAATATAAGTGAATTTCTCTCATAATACAACATAATCTCCCATTGTGCAATTGAGTCTTGCTCTTGCTAATCCTCATGTTGATCGCTCTGCCTAATGCATGCTAGTGAGTGTGTGTGAGTGAAGTGAGGTGAGAGGAGGAACGAGGACCCGTAGTGCAACGCGGCGGTGTGACAACGCTCGCGGGAGACGTGGTGGAATTGCTTCTCAAGATTTGTGGAGCTTGGAGACCTCAAGGGTTACGAGTTTGGACATTGGAAAGATCCTCACGATAGTTGCGGTTCACCAGGTAATCTCTTTTTGGATATGTTTCAAGGAGGGTTAGGGTGAGCCATAACAATTATATATATATATATATATAAGAAACTCATGCAATGCCCAAATTCCTTGATGGTGACAATTCATTTGTAAGCTTCAATGGATCTAGGCGTGTGGGAAAGAAACCCCCAAAGACTATCTTATCTTCTCCTTTGTCCTGTTCAAAAATTCTCCTTCTCCTTTCTCTACGTGTTAGCTTAGAGCCACTTGGAACCTTCAAATAATAGATGGAATAGATATACATATTTCTATAAGTAAAGTAAATACAAAAGTTGCCTCCTAGCCCAAATCTAATCTAAGCATCTAATCTAATCATACTCTCCAAACAAAGAGTTTGAATGTATTCTCTTTTTCCACTTCTTCAAATTCAAAAATTCAAATATACAAAAGGATTTGTGATTGAAAGTGGTGCTTTAAATGCTATCTCTCCCTCTAAGTCACTCATCACCTCCCCTCCACATGTTCAAATTCAATATTCTAATCTCTTAAAATAATATATGTGTGTATGTAGAGGGGTGGGAAATTTTCTTTCTAATGATATATATATATATATATATATAAGAAACTCATTCAATGAGAAAATGACTTGATGGTGACAATTAATTGTTAGCCCCAATGCATCTAGGCTTGTGGGGGAAAGAAACCCCCAAAGACTATCATCTCTTTTCTTTTCTTCTTTTTAAAAATTATCCCTCTCTTTCTCCATGTGTTAGCTTCTTAGACACTTGGAACCTTCAGTTAAAATAGAGCAAAAACCTACTAGTTTACGACACACCTAGCGACACGTGCTTGATGAAAAAAATGGAGGGCATGGTTTTGTCAAAATCCCTCGTGACATTTCATTGGAATAGGTTCAAAATTTACATTGTTTGACAACTTTGGAATTGGTATTCTCAAGATACACCAAAATGTCCATTAAAAAGTTAATTCCCAAAGAAATGGAAATTTTCCAAACTCCCTAATATGGTCTTATTGTTTGTCAAAGAGTATATGCTTACTTTTTTTTGTTTCAAAGAGTTGTGAATGTTTCAAAGAAGAGAGAACATTTGTGTAACAGAAGGAGATAAAATTGCAGTCTGGTTTTCTATACATAAAATGATGCAAGACTTAGTTGACACACACGCTTGGTCAACAACGGTTACATGTGCATCATGGAATACTTTATTTCTACGAGTACAAACCAATTCATTTGTTTGTCAAAGAGTATATGCTCACTTTTTTTTTGTTTCAAAGAGTTGTGAATGGTTTCAAGAAGAGAGATAATTTGTGTAAGAGAAGGAGAGAAAAATGTAGTGTGGTTTTCTATACATAAAATGACGTGAGATTTAGTTGACACACACCCCTATACATAGTAAAAAGAACTCGCTACAAAGTAGGAGTTTATTTTTGGAACAAAATTAATGAAGATTGTATGATACCACCCACCTTTTTAGAGATTTTACGTTTGAAGTTTTCTAGAAAATATTTTGTAATTAAACTTGTATTTCCACATGTCTACTTAAATTTTAGACATGGGTGTTTCCACATGAAGACTATACAAAAACACTAACTTATCTAGGGTTTTGCTTTTGAAGTTTTCTAGAAAGCTTTTATAATTAAACATGTGTTTCCACATGTCTATTTAAAAATGTCTACCATCATACATTAAGACATGTGGAAGCATTGATGTTCGAGTTCAATGACATGTATATTTCTCATTACCTCTTGTTTTTTGTGTTTGAAGGTAATCCTCTAGACACCAAAGAAGCACATCAAAACTAAGCCTAAGTAACCAAAGGGTGAGATAGTTTTTTTGAACATGTTAAGATGTGTATCCTTATTGCCTACAAAGGCCTCCAATAATAGCCAAACAAATAGGTTGGAAGAGTGCTACATAGCCTCTAAAGCATTGAGGTTCCCTCTATGGTGATAAAATGGCATAACTTTTAGGGTTTTATAATAACTTTAGCTTAAGGACACCCTGATAACACCACTAGGAGATAATTTATTGGGTGTAAAATAATGATACATCAAACACTAGTTTGGTAGCTCAATAGAACATAAATATGTCTTTTCAGGGGTTTGCTAAAAAATACATATCTTGTGAATGGAAGTGGTATTTTTGCATTTCTCTTTTTTAAAGCATGTCTGCATGAATGTGGCAAACCTTGGAAAATTACTAAAATAATAAAAAAACCTTAAATATAATTGAGAAATCACCAAAGTAGAGATATATCCAACATTATAATCCAAATACGTTATGAATTTACAAAGTAGAGATATATCCAACATTATAATCCAAATAGGTTATGAATTTACAACGTAGGTTCTTACATGCAAGAAAAAAAGGATCTCAACTAATTATTAAATTTTCCTAAACCTTACATAGTATTTAAGAAATGAGAGGTAGAACTTCCATGACAAAAAAATGTATTGTATTGATAATTAAGTCAATTAAATTTACTTCTTAGAATCTCTTTTTATTTGTTCATTCTTTGATACCAAAAATATGCCAATTGTGTGAGCTTATATGGTGATTTATTTTAGTTATACTAGTAAATCAATGTCTCCACTAAAGTAATTGGTCAAAAATATATATCTAAATCTTTCAATTTTAGCTAGAAGAAAAGGTAATGGTCTCAACTTTTAAAACTGCATTGATAACAAAACAATGTTTATGAACCCTTACTTATATTTAGATCATCAAGTAAGAAACTTATAAAAATAGTGTAAGGATGTAAGGTGTGTCATTAAAAGGTTGACTTTTTTGATTCCACTTACCTTTTTTGAGAATTCGTATTTCCCACTAGACTCAAAAAGGGAAAAAAATTAAAATTTAATTTTCGCGTGAAGTCCGGTTCAAGCGTGAAACATCGGAAAAAAAATCAAAATTTAATATCTGTGTGACTGTTCACGCGTGAAAACTGTTTCACCGAGTGAAACACCAGTTCACGTGGGGGAAGAGAAAACACCCCTGTTGGGAGGCCCGTATCTCCTAAATAGTAAATCCGATGAATGCGCTCTAGGGATCATCGGAAAGTTGACATCCAGCTCTTCAACTTTGGACTCGGTCGTCCAAAGTCAAAATCGATCATTTTGGTCTTCGACCAGCAGCCTCAAAATTTGACCGAGGCAAAAAAAATAACCCAAAAACCACAAAAAATCGTAAAAAATAGTGCAAAACCGACGACAAGTTATATTTGGGCTACTTTTTGAGGGTCTAAACTACAAAATCACGGATGTCTCACACGAAAATAAAGTTCTAGTACTCCAAAAATACTACAACTCCTTCATACAAAGTTTTTCTCAAAATTCCTTTTGGAACACCCTCAAAAACGTGCTGCAAAACAGGGAATAAATTCTCTCTTTTTTTTGTCGAGACAATGATCGAGAATAGGTTTTAGGACCTCCTCTTCCATCCGGGAAGTTCGTAGCAACTGCTTTTTTTAAAAAAATATATAAGGTCCATGTGCGTATAGCGCCTAAGCTAATTAGGGCCTCACAAGATGGCACACAAGATGTTTCTATTATAGTGGACCTCACAAGATGGCACACTGCACAATTTCGAATACTTCCATGCCCATAGTCACACTGACACCTTGACCAATGTGTGAACAATGTGGCATTGATCACATGTTCCAAGATTACCTAAGACGAGTTGCTTCAATGCAACTTGTCTCACAAAATACAACTCCTAACATCTTAAGTGTACAAAATGGGCAATTGTCCACAGTACCCTTGAATGTACTTATACGCTTATAAGCCAAGGCACGAGAAATAGTCAAAAAGAATGTAAAAGATAATGCCTCAACATGGGTAGAAGAACATGCTTTGAAACAGAACCCAAAATAGAAAACAAAACCTTCTAAACCCAAGAAAAACAAGGGACAAAAAAATATTGAAACCAAGGATGAGTTAAAAGACAGGGAAAAGGAGTCTATAGAGGACAAATACCCAAAAAGAGACATAAACACGAAAGAGCCAAAAGCTATATAGGATGCAAAATCATCCACCTCAAAGACCACCACACAAACCTGAACACCCATATGTACGACACAGGATGCAAAAACCCAAAAGAAAATTTGATCTCGTCGCATGGGTAAAAATAATGAAAAACTGACAAACCAAAGAAAGTTAGAAAATGAAACAAATTATAGTACATCACTAAGTGAGGATGAGCCAAGTTCTTATTCTTTGCTTAGTGTACTACATAGACCAATCAAGGGAATTCGATAATTCCCTTACAATATTAAAACAATCTCTGAAGGAATGTTCTTCTTTGATAATGAAGCCAAAATCACATCAACACTTACACCTTTAATGGCTCAACCTGAGTTATACAAGGACATAATGAACTACATAAAATAGGAATCTCAGGATTTGCAAGTTTCCAAACAACCCTCATTAAGAATTGTCAGAGGGCTAAGTGTGCCATTGTACGCATTGGGTACTCTTGAAAAAGCTGAGACCTAAACAAAGGATAAAAGTGAATGGGAATATGAAACAGACACAGGATGTGAAGCTAAAACTATAACTAAAACACCCATGGCTCGTTTGGAAGATTCTATCATGGTATGGTTGGATTTCCTACAGGCAATGATGTTAAGCACAAACGCGCATTGATTAGTCCTCGTCGAGGAAGTCATAACATCATGACATAGACACTTGGGTGTCGTTGGGACAACCTAAACTCACCTCGACAAGCAATAGTCTTGCAAAAGGAACCAATGAACAAAACATTGAAGTTCCAGGTTACTTTAAATACACTACTCAAACGATCAATGACGATATGGAATTTACATTTCATGTCACCCTAGATTTCCTTGAGTATGATGTCATCATTGGCGGACCTTGGATAAGTGAATCGTTGTATTCACTAGATGAATCCATGCAAACAGTCACCTTGAACACTCCTGCATGCAATGTACAATTGCTATTACGGGAGGAAGAAACCTTGCAAGAGCTGGAACTTCCAACATAACTTACGGAAAAGATCCCTAGGATTTGGTTTGATTGAAAATTGGAAATAAAATCACCACAGCTCAAGCATAGTTTTATCCAACACGAGAACACAATCTCATGACCACCGAGCTATGGGATTTGTTAGGTCAACCAACACTCATGGCCCATCGTGAAAGAATAAACTTTACACAAGACTTGAACATGCCATGTTTGGGGTACTTTGAACATACAATGTATATTGAAACTAATGCCATTACTGCAAGTTTTTTGTGGTTGTGTATGTGTTGGAAGCAGATTTGATCTTGGGGCATAAATGAATTGTTTCTACCCAAGCACCACTGTGCTTTGCTTGTGATAGAGACATCATGATGGTCAATGATAAAAAGTTGACAATACCATACTACCACGAAGAGGATCCAACTTTATCTATGATGTTGAACGCACAAGGATACAAGCCTCTTCCACAAAATCCCCTCTACATAATGACCTACCATCTTCACCAAAATGACTAACTCGAATAAAGCATCTACTCCTTCAATCTCATCCTGACCTACAAAGTTCGATACCAAGACCTTGCAATCAACATCTATTCCTGAAGAAATTTCCACATCCAAACCATTTATCTCTAATACTGAACTCAAAGGAAAGGCTCCGGATCCTATAAATCTTCATCGACAAACCTCACCAAAGGAGACAACCACATGCTCAAAGGCCTCTTCATCGACAGCCACTCCACAAGAGACTCTAACCTCAGCATCAACAATGCCCATAAGTCTCAAACCTGCAGCCTCAGCGCTCAGCGCCAACCAAAGTCAAGGAGGGCCCCAAATCTTCCACATCAACCCTAAATAAAACTCCATGAAGACTCCCAAAATCGGAGTCAAAAACTCTTCCTCAAACAAAGCACTCGAAATCCAAGGAAGAAGAAGAGTACTCCAGAACACCGTTAACAAGAGCCTATGCGAGTTTCTCTAAAAAATCCACCAATGTAACAAGTGTGGGTACCAAAAACATTGCTGCAAGCACAAGGGTACTACCAAAGCTTGGGCCCCCAAGCGCATCACAAAGTCCCCTAAGTTTTCATAAAGAAAAAAGCCTCAGCACCAAGCACATCGGCTACCAAATTACAGTGTTTGTCTCACAGATGGGTGCCTGTGCCTGTACTTAACAACAAGGATACTATGATGTAATTCTATCATATGGTTGCCAATCAAATAATGTGAAGAAAACCTCACCACCGACTTCAATCCCAACAACTTCACCTATAGTTTGACAATAATGGAGGCCCAAACAACAACAAGCGAATCCCTTAACTACTCTCATGCATCCAGCACCAACACAAGAGCTTGTCTATTCAAGCAAACAATCAAACCAATCTTCCCTACTGCCACAACATCATTTTAGCAACAAATTCAAGAATCAACACAGAGACTTAGGAGCACATCAAGAACATAATAACAATGCTCTGTAACCCCTTTGGTAGTGAGAAATGAGCGCACAAGAAGCTGTTGCTTGCAAGTCATTGTTGGATAAATGTAATCCCAACTTCTTAGTCCAATTTAATATGTGGTTGATAGGCTAGTGGTCAGTGGTGGTTGGTGTGTAAAGCCTACAAATGGTTGGTGCATGTTGTTCATGCAACTCATGCAACTAAAAATAGGGTAGAGGAGTCTCTAAATAAGGTACAAATTGTGATCAAGTGATTATGTAAGTTTGGTTCATGTCTAATCATAATTAGTGTCTTCTTGTGTTAATCTCAAAGTAATTTTATGCATATACTAGTTTTTGTCCCTCATATTTATGATGTCTTGTACAATCTTTGATCCACCTTGAGTATGTTTTGATCAATCTTCATAGCTTAATTATCATATCCAACATTTGGTATCAGAGCTTGACCCAATTAGGTTTAGTTTATTAGCAAAAATCCTAATCAATTTCTTAATAGCCAGTTTTTCTTTGTTTGAACCACATGCTGTAGATTACTTCCGTGCGTGCACCTGAGTTGATTATACCCCAAAATTTTGACATAGCCTTGTTGCTTTGCTCCCACGCATACCCTAATTCGAAGCTCAACGGCCGATTTCAACGCAGCTCAGCGAATTCTCCATCGTCATCAGCGCAGGTCGTTTTCTGCTAATTTGAACAATTCGTCGATCGTTGTCGCTACAAATTGGGCCAATTCCTATGAGGTGATCCAAGTCCATCAAGTGAAGATTCATCATATCAAATCTTGTGATATTTGGTGCACTGTAGCTGCTGTACGGAGCTGATTTCGAGTCGCCTATTTTCTATAGTTTCTGCTCCAACAACATGGTGATACTTATCTTGATTTATATTGATGATATTTTTGTTATTTGGGCTTAAATCATCTATATGAGCAAGTTTTCAACATCAATCATCATATTTCATCATCATGAGCTCCAAATTCCCCGACAAATTCAACGGAATTGGGTTTCATACCTGGCAAATCAAGGTGAAGGGCTACGTCATGAAGAAGAATCTGTGGAGTACGGTCAAGCCACTTACTGAAGATGAAGTAGGTATTTCTGCTGCAGTTACAAGAGCTACAATGGCTGCACTTCAAGCAAAAGATGAGCAAGCACTTGGTATATCATTACTGCTTTAGAAGATGATTTTATTCATTATATTGATGATGTTGAGTGAGCTATGGAAGCTTGGGAATTATTAGAACGTTCTTTTGGTGCAAAGGTAAAGCATTCCAAGATCAGTTTGAAGATGCAACTCTTTGATCTAACCATGGAGAGTAATGAAAATTTAGCAGCTTTGATTAACAGGTTGAAGAGCTTAATGACACAATTGGTTTATGTTAAATCTTCTGTTCCTGAAGAAGATGCTATTGCTATCCTGCTTAAAAGCTTACCTTCAAGCTTTAGACAAATTGTGACGGTACTTAAAGAGAAGGAGCCAGTCCCTTCTTTGAAAAGTATCATAAATTCTTTGCAGGAAGAAGACAAGAAGATTACAAAGGATGTGATAGATCCTTATGCATATACTGTTACAACGATATCGGCAAAGAAGAAGTGTTCCATTTGTGGTCGTACAAATCATCTTACTAAGGATTGTTTCTCCAAACATCCTTGTGAGTATTGTGGAAAGACGAATCATCCATCCTCAAAGTGATACCAAAAAGATCAAAAGCTAGCAAAGACACATGTGGTTGAAGAAGTCAACCAACAAGAAGAAACAACTCTTTGTTCTAGTCTTAGTATAAAAGATGTAGATGATGAGTATGCTTTTTAGATTATGTCATGTATGTGGTTGAGTCAAGACTTATGTTGTTCCAACTTGACGAGTTGTAGAGAAGAGTACACTACCCTATGTTGTTATTAAGGGGGGACTCTTACTCATTGTGTCAAGGAGGTTTGTTAGACTTGATTCATGTTTTGTAAGAAGTTGGTATTAAGGGGAGATTGTTGGATAAATGTAATCCCAACTCCTTAGTCCAATTTAATATGTGGTTAATAATCATTTTAAAAAAACACGTTATAAATACAGTTTCTATAGCAAACTCTCATCTTTTCACATTGTTCCACATCATTTCTCATTTATTTCATCTGTATTCCCTTTCTCATCACATCATAATTCCCTTTCTCATCACATCATAATCATTCACATCACAATTCACATGACACCACATCAATTCTCGTCCATCACATTCAATTACATCACATCCATTTACACCCATCACACCTCATTCATTCATATCCATCACATTTGCTTATTCATACCACCACATACCATCATAACCATCCCATCACATACATTCTATCCATATTATATCACATCACTTCTGTCCACACCATATCTCATTCATACACATCCATCCAATCGTTCACCTGTAAGACTACCCACATCTATTCATACATTCATATCTATCACTTCACATCCACATATATTCATGTCACATAACATAATTTTTCCTCACATCACATTCCTTCGCATACACATACACATCCACATCACATTCTTTTACATACATTCACATCCATTCTTTTACATACATCCACTCACATCCCATATCATTCATTTACATTCTAATTCCCATGACATCACATCTCATCACATCTCTTCACCCCTATTCACATTACATCCATCCATCCATTCACGCACATCACACATCACATCTCATCAAATCTAATCTATTCACCTCTCATCTCATCAAATCTATTCACCTCTCATCTCATCACCTCTATTATCATCACATCTATCCATCCCTTTATTCACATCTATCTGATTCACATCACACATCTCATCACATCTATTTACCTCACATCTCATCACCTCTATTCACATCTCGTCACCTCTATTCACATCACATCTATGCATCCCTTTATTCACATCTATTTGATTCACATCACACATCTCTTCACATCTCATCACCTTTATTCACATCACATCTATTCATCCCTTCAATCACATCTATCGGATTCTGATCACACATCTCTTCACATCTATTTACCTCACATCTCATCACCTCTATTCACGTCACATCTATTCATCCCTTCATTCACATCACACATCTCATCACTTCTTTTACCTCACATCTCATCACCTCTATTTACATCACACATCTATTCATCCCTTCATTCACATCTATCTGATTCTCATCACACATCTATTTATCCCTTCATTCACATCTATCTGATTCTCATCACACATCTCTTCACATCTATTTACCTCACATCTCATCACCTCTATTCACATCACATCAATTCATCCCTTCATTCACATCTATCTGATTCACATCACACATCTCATCACTTCTATTTACCTCACATCTCTTTTTCTTCCTGAATTACCTTTCTAAAAAAGGGGGTGATATTTCAACTACAATTTACTGAATTTCTTTCATTGAATAAAACTTAACTAATTACTAAATTAATCACGAATTTCGATGAAAAATAAATTAATCATTTATCTGAATATTTTGACTTTGTTAGATTTCTTGAATTTTCTCTTTACAAACCGAGTGAATATGAAACGATAGAATTTTCCCTCTCAGAGTATTCACTTATTCATTTATCAAATATTCATGAAAATTAAACATAGAATTAAAGAGAATCTAATTTTGATATAAAAATCTTTATGCATCTATTTAGGCATAAAATCAATTTAATAGGAATAACACTTTTAAAATAAAAAGATTTTCAATATGCATCTTTCTATGCATAGAAATTGAATCTGATGAAAATTGACACTTTTATAATAAACATATTTCTATTATGCATCTTTCCATGCATAGAATTTGAATCTGATGAAAATGACACTTTTATAATAAAAATATTTCTATTATGCATCTTGCCATGCATAGAATTTGAATCTAATGAACATAACACTTTAATATTAAAGAAATATCCAATATGCATCTTTCTATGCATAGAAATTGAATCTAATGAAAATAACACTTTTATAATAAAGAAATATCCAATATGCATCTTTCTATGCATACAAATTGAATCTAATGAAAATACCACTTTGATAATAAAGAAATATCCAATATGCATCTTTCTATGCATAGAAATTGAATCTAATGAAAATAACACTTTTGTAATAAAACAATATCCAATATGCATCTTTGTATGCATAGAAATTAAATCTAATGAAAATAACACTTTTATAATAAAAAAATATCCAATATGAATCTTTCTATGCATAAAAATTGAATCTAATGAAAATAACACTTTTATAATTAAAAAATATCCAATATGCATCTTTTTATGCATAGAAATTGAATCTAATGAAAATAACACTTTTATAATAAAAGAAAATCCTTTTATATATCTATTTATGCATAAAATAGAAATAACACAATTAAAATAAAAAGAATTTCTTTTAGAATGCATAAACGATGGGGATTATTCTTTTTTGAATAACATAAATATAATACTTATTTCCACAAAAATTAAGAAAATTTTACCATAACCTCCTTTGTATGGCTGACCGTTTCTCAATTTTTACATTCTAAATTTAGTTTAAAATTTATCCCAAGATGAAATAAAGCATTCTAATCTAATCAAATTTTCACTTCTAAAGAGTAATCAATAGGAAAAGTTTAACTCATTTTATTTGTTACTCATTTTAGGATAAAGAAAGGCTGAAATTCTTAATGAAGAGAAGGGGGAAGCCTTTTCATCAAGGCTTATAATCCATAATCACATTAAAACGCAAAGAATTCAGAAAACCATAGATTAGAATTAAAAAAAAGTGGAATTATTAACTTACATAGAGTTTTGTGAGCTTTCCTTTGGCTTGAGAGATTGAAGGTTTTACTCTTGTTTGGATCAAGAGTGGTCACCAATTTTTTGTAGAGGATTTAGTAAAAAATAATTGAATTATCAAGTGAATTCAATGTTTTTGGCTCTGGGGAGGAGAAGTAGAGTAACAGTGCATAAACACTATTAAGCTTTTACAAAGGGGGAGGCTTCTATTTATAGGAAAAAGTGAGCCTCAAACCAAGCAAACTGATTCTAGAATTTTCAAGATCAGTTTGGTCAATTTTTGACTATTTTTGGGTCAGTTCAGCTTACTTTTTGGAACTAGACTTGAATTAGGAGAGAGGAGAGATGAAATATCTCATTTTATTGATTTAAAATAGAAAGTAATTTTTTGTAGAGGATTTAGTCAAAAACAATTGAATTATCAAGTGAATTCAATGTTTTTGGCTCTTGAGAGGAGTAGAGTAACAGTGCATAAACACTATTGAGCTTTTACAAAGAGGGAGGCTTCTATTTATAGGAAAAAGTGAGCCTCAAACCAAGCAAACTGATTCTAGATTTTCCAGATCAGTTTGGTCAGTTTTTGACTATTTTTGGGTCAGTTCAGCTTACTTTTTAGAACTAGACTTGAATTAGGAGAGATGAAATATCTCATTTTATTGATTTAAAATGGAAAGCAATTCTTTGTAGAGGATTTAGTCAAAAACAATTGAAATATCAAGTGAATTCAATGTTTTTGGCTTTGGGGGAGGAGTAGAGTAATAGTGCATAAACACTATTAATCTTTTACAAAAGGGGAGGCTTCTATCTATAGGAAAAAGTGAGCCTCAAACCAAGCAAACTGATTCTAGAATTTTCCAGACCAGTTTGGTCAATTATTGACTATTTTTGGGTCAGTTCAGCTTACTTTCTGGAGCTAGACTTGAATTAGGAGAGAGGAGAGATGAAATGTCTCATTTTATTGATTTAAAATGGAAAGCAATGACGAGAAAAAAGGTGCCTCATCCCCATTTTGAGGTGTCAAAATCAGTTTTTTAACTATTTTCCTTGGTCCTTAGTCCACTCTTCATCTTATGTGAGTATTTACTCATTTTTGGGGGGTTTTTCTTTATTTCTTCAATTTATCACCTCCCTACATTTGGATTAATCTAATTGGTCCCTCAGAACCTTAAACAAAAATTTTCAGAAAACTTGGATCCTTAGGCTAAGGTCTTTTGAGTAGATTATAATTTATTTCTAATGCACCTTAGGAAATTCTTTTTAAACTTCTGTTTCGGGGGAATCTAGTTTAATAAGAAAGGATATTTTTCCATCCAAAGATAGCTAAAAACTGAGTTACCTCTCTCTAGAATATTTTCTCTCTCTAGGCCTAAACAGGTAGAAACAAGATCTTTTATTATTTTGAAAAGGGGATTGATTACAGGGGAAGAAACTGGACATCTTGAGGGGCTGGGGAGAGGAATCTTACATTCTCTCCCACTTGAAAAATGCGAGATGTCCTCATCTTGCAGGTGGAGTATGATCTCTTTCATCTTCTTCTTCTTCAACGACTTCCAGCGTTACTGCCTTGAAAGTGGACGGTCGATTTGGAAATATCTTTCTTTGCCTTCCCCTATTCTAAGGCGGAGGTCTGTGAGTTGGTTAGAGGGTCTACCTCTAACGGTCGATTTGGAAATATCTCTCTTTGCCTTCCCCTATTCTGAGGCGGAGGTCTACGGGTTGGTTAGAGGGTCTACCTCTTTGCCTTTCCCTATTCTGAGGCGGAGGTCTACGGGTTGGTTAGAGGGTCTACCTCTTTTCCTTTCCCTATTCTGAGGCGGAGGTCTGCGGGTTGGTTAGAGGGTCTACCTCTGGAATTTTCTTGATTTTGGCGAAAAGAAACCTGATTACTCTGGAAGGAAGGAGCTGGAGTCTGGAATCTTGATCCCTAATTTTCTTGCCCCGAAAACCTTGATCCAAAAGGTGTTGGGAAATCCATACTGTGACGTCCTAATCCTTTACAGTTACAGCATTTGACTCCCTTGTTCAAGGGTGGAACTTCTGAAGTTGAATTCCAGGGGATTGAGTTTCGAAAAAAGGACATTTCTTCCATTCTGGAACTTCCTATATCTTGGGCTTGACCCTGATATCTTTTAGGCAGCGGAAGGTTGGAATCACCTTCTAGAATTAAAAAGCTTTTGAAAGGTGATGGTGCTGGCTTCAACGGGACTTTGACATCAAAGGCCTTGGTGAAATCCTTCGCCATCCGCACTACTTCAGCCATGGAAACTGGCTTAGCATTCTTCACCAGGATATTCAAAGATTCATTCAGTCCTCAAATGAACTTGGCCATCAGCTGTTCTTCATCCAGCGGTGGCAAGAATTTGAGGAGGAGAGCGAACGCTTGGTGATGTAATTCAATAGTTTCGCTCCCCTGGGTAAACTCTAAAAACTCGTTCATCTTTGTTTCCAAAAAGCCGGGAGGACAAAACCTCGTCCTTAGGTAATTTTTGAGATCATTCCATGTCTGGGTATTCCGATCCACATGGTTTGTCTCGCAGTGATTTCTCCATGCCACTCTGGCTGTTTCTACTATCTTCAGTCTTGCAAGAGCCATTTTGCTCTTCTCATTGTACCCGGTGACATCAAAGTACTCTTCCATTGCTTTGATCCACTTTTCCACAGCCTCACCCAAGTTTTTCCCTTCACCCTTGAAAGGTCCAGACTGCGACCTATGAAGAGTTTTACGAACATCCAAGTCAAGCTCTTCCTCGTCGAGTGTGGGGTTATCATTTCTACCACGACGACCTCGATCCATGCTTATATCAATCTTGTTAAGTCCCTTTATTTATGATTCAAATTTGATTTTAGATTCAACTAATACTGGGGTTCTTTAGATTGGTCAGTTCCTCACTAAATCATGGGATAAAGATAATCATATAGAACTCATTATCAGATAACAATTCATTCTGAACATCTCATTCATATCTTTAACAGAGTAATGGTCCATTAGACCAAAATTTCTATCTGAACAGTCCTCCATGGGGATTTCAATTATACAAATTTTTTTATTTGTCATCCCTTAACTTGATCCACTGGGTCAAGTGTTAACAGTAGCAATTTGTCAGCACAAAATCTACTAATCTCATAGTGATTTGCTAAAGAACACCATATTCGTGAGTTTGGGAATCTCTCAAGTCCCATTTTTGTAATACTAAAAAGATGGGACCCAATTAGCATGTCTATAAGTTATCATGTGACCTATCATTGGAAAGCGCTTGAAAAGAGGGATCTATTAAGCTTTAAAGCACACAATTTGGAGTAATGGTGTTCAAGTTATGGCAAATCCAAAGTTTTGACCACGTGTCCCAAACTTATGGGAAATTCCCATATTCCCTAATATGCTATTGAAGTCATTATCGTCATTCCAATTATGAATATCATCATAGGGACTCTTCCCATTCATCCTCATTGTGGTTTTGTTCAGCTTATTACATTTCAACCAAAATTCAGGAATCATCATTTTTCAATCAAAATCCAAATCAACTCATCAGTTCTCAACCAAAATTTTTAAATCATATCAACCACATTCCAATTCAGCATTCGGATAGCATTTTTGCTTATAATTTCAAGATCTTAGATTTACTTGTATATACTGCCAGTAAAGAGGTACAGTTATACCCTCGATATATAGGGGTAGTCTCACGATCCTTGGAATTATAAGGTAAATACCATCATGTCTAGGCCTCAAGCAAGTTAAGGATTCCATATAATTGCGGTACTTCCATCTGAAGACCCAATTACCAATTTATGAATTTCAGTCTGAATAACAATTTGTATGAATTTATCACACAATTTCAACCTTTTACTGCTACTTCATCAATTTTTGACATTTTTGGCTTCTCAATTGATCCAGTTTAGCCAAATTTGCTATGATACCAGCTGTAGGGTCCCTGTCCCCACCACTGCGCAACGAATTCAGAGCCGCTAGCAGCGAAAGTAGCACTTATTGCGCGGGCCAGGGTCCCTCACTCTCGAGACCTCGTCCACGGATATCCAGATAAGAGACTAATCCATCGGTTCTTCCAAAACCGACGAACTCGAAAAAACTTCCCATTGCCCGAAAAGCACGGGTGATTCCTCCAGGATAAATTTTAATCTAACGTAGTCAAAAAGTCCTAACTAACTGAACTGATATGACCGAACCTGTAAGTCCCATAGTCAGATCAGGGAAAGATTGCACTTGTATCATAGAGACCAACGCTTTTTTCCTCATTGAGAGGCACAGCCGTTGATTCTTTTCCATAGAACAATTTTTGTCCAGGATTTACTTCATCTATCATACTATAACAGAATTGAGTCTTAATTTAGGGATCCATCAGTCCAGCCTGACCCCATCTCGTCCCATGGGTTAGCCAACCGCCCCCCCAGCCAACCACCTAACCACTGTAGTGATGGGATCCAATTAGAATTTGGTTAGGTTTTGTCCCGGGTACTAGGGAAAAGAGTTCCCAGGCCCCCTAGCCGGATATTGATGCAAACTTAAAACTAGTCACACTACTTACACACCCAATATGAAATTGCCTTTTTCACAGAATCAGCTATCTTTAAAACAATCATTTAATAAAACCATAGTATCACTGGTCATAATCCTCAAAATCTCTAGTTGAATCTTTATTTCCAATCATTCTTTTATCGGTATATCTATGGCATCATAGATTAGGCAACTAGAACGCTCACCACCTATCCACTCAGGGACCTTTTTAATAGTTCCTAGCTCATAGTAATCGACAATATATTCACACATCAAAAATGGAATCTCTGTTAAAGATCAACCAACGGATCCATATAAAAGAGCCATGGTTTCATCCATTGAGGACCAACAAGGTCAATCAACTAGATCCATGCCGAATTCAGAAAACAACTCTTACTCCTTGTTCCAATATCTTCCACCAATATCTTCCACGACACACGTGTGGGTATCTTTGGTGACCTAGAGCCCAAGCACCGTATGGTGAGCACCCTCTAGGATCCTTTCGCAGGTCACCTAGCACTTCACTCATAGGCCGCTTCCTTGGTCCCTCATCCACTCTACCGGAAGCTCACCATTTTAATCAAACCGAGGCTGGTCAAGACCTCGGTCAACAACCTTGCTACGCGAGACGTCCTCCATTGACTCTCCGTCAGCTGTTGCAACTTGATCAGATTAGGTCTCCACCATCTCATTCACAAGACGGTCAAAATGCTTCCCCAACATTCTTGACATAAAATAATCATTTAAAAAAAACAAGTTATAAATACAATTTCTATAGCGAACTCTCGTCTTTCCACATTGTTCCACATCATTTCTCATTTATTTCATCTGTATTCCCTTTCTCATCACATCATAATCATTCACATCACAATTCACATGACACCACATCAATTCTCGTCCATCACATTCAATTACATCACATCCATTTACACCCATCATATCTCATTCATTCATATCCATCACATTCGTTCATTCATATCACCACATACATTCTATTCACATTATATCACATCACTTCTGTTCACACCATATCTCATTCATACACATCCATCCAATCGTTCACCTGTACGACTACCCACATCTATTCATACATTCATATCTGTCACTTCACATCCACATATATTCATGTCACATCACATCATTTTTCATCACATCACATTCCTTCGCATACACATACACATACACATCCACATCACATTATTTTACATACATTCATATCCATTCTATCACATACATGCACTCACATCCCATATCATTCATTTACATCCTGATTCACATGACATCATATCTATTCACCTCAGGACTCTTCACCCCTATTCACATCACATCCATCCATCCATTCATGCATATCTTTCTGATTCACATCACATATCTCATCACATCTATTCACCTCACATCTCATCACCTCTATTCTCATCACATCTATCCATCCCTTCATTCACATCTATCTGATTCACATCACACATCTCATCACATCTATTTACCTCACATCTCATCACCTCTATTCACATCACATCTATGCATCCCTTCATTCACATCTATCTCATTCACATCACACATATCTTCACATCTATTTACCTCACATCTCATCACCTCTATTCACATCACCTCTATTCACATCACATCTATTCATCCCTTCATTCACATCTATCTGATTCTCATCACACATATCTTCACATCTATTTACCTCACATCTCATCACCTCTATTCACATCACATCTATTTACCTCACATCTCATCACCTCTATTCACATCACATCTATTCATCCCTTCATTCACATCTATCTGATTCACATCACATCTATTCATCCCTTCATTCACATCTATCTGATTCACATCACACATCTCATCACTTCTATTTACCTCACATCTCATCACCTCTATTCACATCACACATCTATTCATCCCTTCATTCACATCTATCTGATTCTCATCACACATCTATTTACCTCACATCTCATCACCTCTATTCACATCACATCTATTCATCCCTTCATTCACATTTATCTGATTCACATTACACATCTTATCACTTCTATTTACCTCACATCTGTTTTTCTTCCTGAATTATCTTTCTTGAAAAGGGGGTGATATTTCAAATACTAATTTACAGAATTTCATTCATTGAATATTCACTTAACTGATTTCTAAATATGAATTTCGATGAGGAATAAATTAATCATTTATCTACATATTTCGACTTCGATAGATTTGCTGAATTTTCTCTTTACAAACCGAGTGAATATGAAACGATAGAATTTTTCCTCTCAGAGTATTTACTTATTCATTTATCAAATATTGATGGAAATTAAACATAGAATTAAAAAAAATCTAATTTTGATAGAAAAATTCTTTATGCATCTATTTATGCATAAAATCAATTTAATAGGAATAACACTTTTAATATAAAAAGATTTCCAATATGCATCTTTCTATGCATAGAAATCGAATCTGATGAAAATGACACTTTTATAATAAAAATATTTCTATTATGCATCCTTCCATGCATAGAATTTGAATCTGATGAAAATGACACTTTTATAATAAAAATATTTCTATTATGCATCTTTTTATGCATAGAATTTGAATCTAATGAAAAAAACACTTTTATATAATAAAAAAATATCCAATATGCAGCTTTCTATGCATAGAAATTGAATCTAATGAAAATAACACTTTTATAATAAAAAATAATCCAATATGCATCTTTCTATGCATAGAAATTGAATCTAATGAAAATAACACTTTTATAATAAAGAAATATCCAATATGCATCTTTCTATGCATAGAAATTGAATCTAATGAAAATAACACATAAGAAAATATCCAATATGCATCTTTCTATGCATAAAAATTGAATCTAATGAAAAAAACACATAAGAAAATATCCAATATACATCTTTTTATGCATAGAAATTAAATCTAATGAAAATATTACTTTTATAATAAAAGAAAATCCTTTTATGCATCTATTTATGCATAAAATAAGAATAACACTTTTAAAATAAAAAGAATTTCTTTTAGAATGCACAAACGGTGGGGATTATTCTTTTTTGAATAACATAAAGATAAAACTTATTTCCACAAAATTTAAGCACAAAATTTAAGAAAATTTTGCCATAACCTCCTTTGTATGGCTGACCATTTCTCAATTTTTACATTCTAAATTTACTTTTATCCCAAGATGAAATAAAGCATTCTAATCTAATCAAATTTTCACTTCTAAAGAGTAATCAATAGAAAAAGTTTAACTCAATTTATTTGTTACTCATTTTAGGATAAAGAAAGGCTAAAATTCTTAATGAAGAGAAGGGTGAAGCCTTTTCGTCAAGGCTTATAATCCATAATCACATTAAAAAGCAAAGAATTCAGAAAACCGTAGATTAGAAATAAAAAAAAGTGAAATTATTAACTTACATAGAGTTTTGTGAGCTTTCCTTTGGCTTGAGGAATTGAGGATTCTACTCTTGTTTGGATCAAGAGTAGCCACCAATTTTTTGTAGAGGATTTAGTAAAAAACAATTGAATTATCAAGTGAATTCAATGTTTTTGGCTCTGGGGAGGAGAAGTAGAGTAACAGTGCATAAACACTATTAAGCTTTTACAAAGGGGGAGGCTTCTATTTATAAGAAAAAGTGAGCCTCAAACCAAGCAAACTGATTCTAGAATTTTCAAGATCATTTTGGTCAATTTTTGACTATTTTTGGGTCAGTTCAGCTTACTTTTTGGAACTAGACTTGAATTAGGAGAGAGGAGTGATGAAATATCTCATTTTATTGATTTAAAATGGAAAGCAATGATAAGAAAAAAGGCACCTCCTTCATGAGGGGGAATCTTCATTTTGAGGTGTCACTCTTTTCCTTGGTCCTTAGTCCACTCTTCATCTTATGTGAGTATTTACTCATTTTTGGGGGGTTTTCTTTATTTTTTCAATTTATCTCCTCCCTACATTTGGATTAATCTAATTGGTCCCTCAGAACCTTAAACCAAAATTTTCAGAAAATCTGGACCCTTAGGCCAAGGCCTTTTGAGCACATTATCATTTATTTCTAATGCACCTTAGGAAATTCTTTTTAAACTTCTGTTTTGGGGGAGTCTAGTTTAATAAGAAAGGATATTTTTTCATCCAAAGATAGCTAAAAACTGAGTTACCTCTCTCTAGAATATTTTCTCTCTCTAGGCCAAAACAAGTAGAAACAAGATCTTTTCTTGTTCTGAAAAGGGGATTGATTACAGGGGAAGAAACTGGACATCTTAAGGGGCTAGGGAGGAATCTTACATTCTCTCCCACTTGAAAAACACAATTACTTCCAGCGTTACTGCCTTGGAAGTGGACGGTCGATTAAGAAATATCTCTCTTTGCCTTCCCCTATTCTAAGGCAGAGGTCTTGCATTACTTTGGATTGAGACTGCGGGTTGGCTAGAGGGTCTACCTCTGGGATTTTCTTGATTTTGGCAGAAAGAAACCTGATTACTCTGGAAGGAAGGAGCTAGAGTCTAGAATCTTGATCCTTGATTTTCCTGCCCCGAAAACCTTGATCCAAAAGGTGTTGGGCAATCCATATTGTGACGTCCTAATCCTTGACAGTTATAGCATTTCACTCCCTTGTTCAAGGGTGGAACTTCTGAAGTTGAATTCCAAGGGATTGAGTTTTGGAAAAAGCACATTTCTTCCATTCTGAAACTTCCTATATCCTAGGCTTGACCCTGATATCTTTTAGGCGGCAGAAGGTTAGAATCACCTTCTAGAATTAAAAACCTTTTGAAAGGTGATGATGCTGGCTTTGGCGGCGGCAGGACTTTGACATCAAAGGCCTTGGTGAAATCCTTCGCCATCTGCATTGCTTCAGCCATGGAAACTCGCTTGGCATTCTTCACCAGGATATTCAAAGGTTCGTTTAGTCCCCGAATGAACCTGGCCATCAGCTGTTCTTCATCCAGCGGTGGCGAGAATTTGAGGAGGAGAGCGAACGCTTGGTAATATAATTCAATAGTTCTACTCCTCTGGGTTAACTCTAAAAATTTGTTCATCTTTGTTTCCAACATTAGGGGAAGGTTGAGGTCTATAGGGGCCCTTTAAGATGCCATGTGATTAAAAGGTTATTAAGGAAAAGGGCCAATCATGTGATGCCATGTATACAAAAATGTTGGGTGATTAAAGGTGGTCAAAATATTCTCTAGAAGATGCCTTTTTGTACTTTTCATTCCCAAAAAGTGGGGGGGAAAGTTTTTGAAATTTCGGACATCCATAACTTCTACATATGAGCTCAAAATTTGTTTGAGATTAGAGATCCAGAATCTACTCTCGATGAGCTCTTTCCATAGATATGTCACATGATATGGTTTTGCCCACTCAATTTTAAATTCAATTTTAGCGGGAAACTTTGAAATTCAAACTTCTAGCCATTTGAAGAATAAGAAGGTATCTAAAGTCAAAGAAACTTAACATTTTAACAAAAAGTCATTAAAATCATAATATGGTAGCTTAAAGGGCCCCTATAGACCTCAACCTTCCCCTAATGAAAGCCAGAGGGACAGAACCTCATCCTTAGGTAATTTTTTAGATCATTCCATGTCTGGGTATTCCGATCCAGACGTTTTGTCTCACAGTGGTTTCTCCATGCCACTCTGGCTGTTTCTACTATCTTCATCTCGCAAGAGCCATTTTGCTCTTCTCATTGTACCCTGTGATATCAAGGTACTCTTCCATTGCTTCGATCCACTTTTCCACAGCCTCACCCAAGTTTTCTCCTTCACCCTTGAAAGGTCCAGGCTGCGATCTATGAAGAGTTGGGGGTTATCATTTCTACCACGACGACCTCGATCCATGCTCCTATCAATCCAATTGTTAAGTCCCTTTATTTATGATTCAAATCCGATTTTAGATTCAACTGATATTGGGGTTCTTTAGTTTGGTCAGTTCCTCAAAGAATCATGGGATAAAGATATTCATATAGAACTCATTATCGGATAACAATTCATTCAAAACATCTCGTTCATATCTTTAACAAAGTAATGGTCCATTAGACCGAAATTTCTATCTGAACAGTCCTCCACCCATGGGGATTTCAATTATACGGATTTTTTTATTTGTCATCCCTTAACTTGATCCACTGGATGGTGTTAACAGTAGCAATTTGTCAGCACAATCCACTAATCTCATAGTGATTTGCTGAAGTCATTATCGTCATTCAAGTTATGAACATCATCATAGGGACTCTTCCCATTCATCCTCATTGTGGTTTTGTTCAGCTTATTACATTTCAACCAAAATTCAAGAATCATCATTTTTCAATCAGAATCCAAATCAACTCATAAGCTCTCAACCAGAATTTTAAAATCATATCAACCACATTCAAATTCATCATCTGGATAGCAATTTTGCTTATAATTTCAAGATCTTAGATTTACTCGTATATATTGCCACTAAAGAGGTGCAGTTATACCCTCGGTATATAGGGGTAGTCACGGTCCTTGGAATTATAAGGTAAATACCATCATGTCTAGGCCTCAAGAAAGCTAGGGATTCCATATAATTGCGGTACTTCCATCTAAAGACCCAATTACCAATTTATGAATTTCAGTCTAAATAACAATTTGTATGAATTTATCACACAATTTCAACCTTTTACTGCTACTTCATCAATTTTTGACATTTTTGGCTTCTCAATTGATCCACTTTAGCCAAATTTGCTATGATACCAGCTGTAGGGTCCCTGTCCCCACACTGCGTATAACGAATTCAGGGCCGCTAGCACAGCGAAAGTAGCACTTCTTGCACGGGCCAGGGTCCCTCACTCGGGGCCTCGCCCACGGATATCCGGATAAGAGACTAATCCATCGGTTCTTCCAAAATCGATGAACTCAAAAAAGCTTCCCATTGCCCGGAAAGCACGGGTGATTCCTCCAGGATAAATTTTCTCTAACGTAGTCAAAAAGTCTTAACTAATTGAACTGATCTGACCGAACCCATAAGTCCCATAGTCACATCAGGGAAAGATTGCACTTGCATGATAGAGACCAATGCTTTTTTCCTCATTGAGAGGCGCAGTCGTTGAATCTTTTCCATAGAACAATTTTTGTCCGGGATTTACTTCATCTATCGTACCATAACTGAATTGAGTCTTAATTTAGGGATCCATCAGTCCAGCCCATCCAGTCCCATGGGTTAGCCAACCGCCCAATCAGTGTAGTGATGGGATCCAATTAAGAATTTGGTTAGGTTGTACCAGGGAGTTCTCGGGCCCCCTATAGCTAGATATTCATGCAAACTTAAAACTAGTCACACCACTTACACACCCAATATGAAATTACCTTTTTCACAGAATCAGTTGTCTTTAAAACAATCATTTAACGAAACCATAGTATGAGTGGTCATAATCTTGAAAATCTCCGATTGAATTTTTATTTCCAATCATTCAATCATTCATTCATCGGTATATCTATAGCATCATAGGCAGCTAGAACGCTCACCACCTGTCACTCAGGGCCCTTTTCGATAGTTCCTAGCTCATAAAGTAACGGGCAATATATTCACATATCAAAAATGGAATCTCTGTTAAAGATCAACCAACGGATCCATATAAAAGAGCCATGGACTCATCCATTGACGACCAGCAAGGTCAATCAACCAGATCCATGCCGAATTCAGAAAACAACTCTTACTCCTTGTTCCAATATCTTCCACAACGCATGTGTGGGTATCTTTGGTGACCCAGAGCCCAAGCACCGTATGGTGAGCACCCTCTAGGATCCTTCGTAGGTCACCTAGCGCTTCACTCGTAGGCCGCTTCCTTGGTCCCTCATCCACCGTACCAGAAGTTCACAATTTTAATTGAACCGAGGCTAGTCAAGACCTCAACCGACCTTGCTATGCGAGAGGTCCTCCATTGACTCTCTGTCCCTTAGCTGTTGCAACTTGATCAGATTAGGTCTCCACCACCTCATTCACAAGACAGTCAAAATGCTTCCCCAACATTCTAGACATAAAATAGTCATTTAAAAAAACAGGTTATAAATACAGTTTCTATAGCAAACTCTCGTCTTTCCACATTGTTCCACATCATTTCTCATTTAATTCATCTGTATTCCCTTTCTCATCACATCATTATCATTCACATCACAATTCACATGACACCACATCAATTCTCGTCCATCACATTCAATTACAACACATTCATTTACACCCATCACATCTCATTCATTCATATCCATCACATTCGTTCATTCATACCACCACATGTAACATTCTCATAACCATCCCATCACATACATTCTATCCACATTATATCACATCACTTCTGTCCACACCATATCTCATTCATACACATCCATCCAATCGTTCATCTCTACGACTACCCACATCTATTCATACATTAATATCTATCACTTCACATTCACATATATTCATGTCACATCACATCATTTCTCATCACATCACATTCCTTCGCATACACATACACATCCACATCACATTCTTTTACATACATTCACATCCATTCTTTCACATACATCCACTCACATCCCATATCATTCATTTACATTTTGATTCACATGACATCACATATATTCACCTCACATCTCTTCACCCCTATTCACATCACATCCATTCATTTACATCTTGATTCACATGACATCACATATATTCACCTCACATCTCTTCACCCCTATTCACCTCACATCTCTTCACCCCTATTCACATCCATCCATCCATTCATGCACATCTATCTGATTCACATCACACATCTCATCACATCTATTCACCTCACATCTCATCACCTCTATTCTCATCACATCTATTCACCTCACATCTCATCACCTCTATTCTCATCACATCTATCCATCCCTTCATTCACATCTATCTGATTCACATCACACATCTCATCACATCTATTTACCTCACATCTCATGACCTCTATTCACATCACATCTATGCATCCCTTCATTCACATCTATCTGATTCACATCACACATGTCTTCACATCTATTTACCTCACATCTCATCACCTCTATTCACATCACATCTATTCATCCCTTCATTCACATATATCTGATTCTCATCACACATCTCTTCACATCTATTTACCTCACATCTCATTACCGCTATTCACATCACATCTATTCATCCCTTCATTCACATCACACATCTCATCACTTCTATTTACCTTGACACATTTCATCACCTCCATTCACATCACATCTATTCATCCCTTCATTCACATCTATCTGATTCTCATCACACATCTCTTCACATCTATTTACCTCACATCTCATCACCTTTATTCACATCACATCTATTCATCCCTTCATTCACATCTATCTGATTCTCATCAGACATCTCTTCACATCTATTTACCTCACATCTCATCACTTCTATTCACATCACATCTATTCATCCCTTCATTCACATCTATCTGATTCACATCACACATCTCATCACTTCTATTCACCTCACATCTCTTTTTCTTCCTGAATTATCTTTCTCGAGCGAAAAGGGGGTGATATTTTAATTACTAATTTACTGAATTTCATTCATTGAATATTCACTTAATTGATTTCTAAATTAATCACGAATTCCGATGAGGAATAATTTAATCATTTATATGAATATTTTGACTTCGATAGATTTCTTGAATTTTCTCTTTACAAACCGAGTGAATATGAAACGATAGAAATTTTCCTCTCAGAGTATTTACTTATTTATTTATCAAATATTCATGAAAATTAAACATAGAATTAAAGAGAATCTAATTTTGATATAAAAATTCTTTATGCATCTATTTATGCATAAAATCAATTTAATAGGAATAACACTTTTAAAATAAAAATTTTTCCAATATGCATCTTTCCATGCATAAAAATTGAATCTGATGAAAATGACACTTTTATAAAAAAAATATTTCTATTATGCATCTGTCCATGCATAGAATTTGAATCTAATGAAAATGACACTTTTATAATAAAAATATTTCTATTATGCATCTTTCCATGCATAGAAATTGAATCTAATGAAAATAACACTTTTATAATAAAAAAATATCAAAGATGCATCTTTCTATGCATAGAAATTGAATCTAATGAAAATAACTCTTTTTTAATAAAGAAATATCCAATATGCATCTTTCTATGCATAGAAATTGAATCTAATGAAAATAACACTTTTATAATAAAGAAATATCCAATATGCATCCTTCTATGCATAGAAATTGAATCTAATGAAAATAACACTTTGATAATAATAAAATATCCAATATGCATCTTTCTATGCATAGAAATTGAATCTAATGAAAATAATACTTTTATAATAAGAAAATATCCAATATGCATCTTTCTATGCATAGAAATTGAATCTAATGAAAAAAACACTTTTATAATAAAAAAATATCCAATATATGCATCTTTTTATGCATAGAAATTGAATCTAATGAAAATAACACTTTTATAATAAAAGAAAACCCTTTATAAATCTATTTATGCATAAAATAGGAATAACACTTTTAAAATAAAAAGAATTTCTTTTAGAATGCACAAACGGTGGGGATTATTCTTTTTTGAATAACATAAAGATAAAAATTATTTCCACAAAATTTAAAAAATTTTGCCATAACCTCCTTTGTATGGCTGACCATTTCTCAATTTTTACATTCTAAATTTACTTTAAAATTTATCCCAAGATGAAATAAAGCATTCTAATCTAATCAAATTTTCACTTCTAAAGAGTAATCAATAGAAAAAGTTTAACTCAATGTATTTGTTACTCATTTTAGGATAAAGAAAGGC
Organism: Cibotium barometz; assembly: GCF_041138505.1. NCBI lineage: Eukaryota > Viridiplantae > Streptophyta > Polypodiopsida > Cyatheales > Cibotiaceae > Cibotium > Cibotium barometz. The sequence continues at coordinate 28,823,976 of NC_141096.1, read as the reverse complement.
TGAAATTCTTAATGAAGAGAAGGGGGAAGCCTTTTCATAATCACATTAAAAAGCAAAGAATTCTAAAAACCATAGATTCGAATTAAAAAAAGTGGAATTATTAACTTACATAGATTAGAATTAAAAAAAGTAGAATTATCAAGTCTTACAATCCATAATCACATTAAAAAGCAAAGAATTCAGAAAACCATAGATTAGAATTAAAAAAAAAGTGGAATTATTAACTTACATAGAGTTTGGTGAGCTTTGCTTTGTCTTGAGGGATTGAGGGTTCTACTCTTGTTTGGATCAAGAGTGGCCACCAATTCTTTGTAGAGGATTTAGTCAAAAACAATTGAGTTATCAAGTGAATTCAATGTTTTTGGCTCTGAGAAGGAGTAGAGTAACAATGCATAAACCCTATTAAGCTTTTACAAAGGTGGAGGCTTCTATTTATAGGAAAAAGTGAGCCTGAAACCAAGCAAACTAATTCTAGAATTTTCCAGATCAGTTTGGTCAATTTTTGACTATTTTTGGGTGAGTTCAGCTTACTTTTTGGAGCTAGACTTGAATTAGGAGAGAGGATGAAATATCTCATTTTATTGATTTAAAATGGAAAGCAATGATGAGAAAAAGGCGCCTCCTTCATGAGGGGGAATCCCCATTTTGAGGTGTCAAAAATTAGTTTTTTTACTATTTCCCTTGGTCCTTAGTCCACGCTTCATCTTATGTGAGTATTTACTCATTTTTGGGGGTTTTTTCTTTATTTATTCAATTTATCTCCTCCCTACATTTGGATTAATCTAATTGGTCCCTCAAAACCTTATTTATTCAATTTATCTCCTCCCTACATTTGGATTAATCTAATTGGTCCCTCAAAACCTTAATCTAAAATTATTAAAAAATCTAGACTTTAGGATAAGACCTTTTGAGCAGATTATAATTTATTTCTAATGCACCTTAGGAAATTCTTTTTTAACTTATGTTTTGGGGGAATCTAGTTTAATAAGAAAGGATATTTTTCCATCCAAAGATATGTAAAAACTAAGTTACCTCTCTCTAGAACATCTTCTCTCTCTAGGCCAAAACAGGTAGAAACAAGATCTTTTATTATTCTGAAAAGGGGATTGATTACAGGAGGGGAAGAAACTCGACATCTTGAGGGGCTGGGGAGGAATCTTACAAAGGGGTTGTCCAAAAGCGCAGAGGTCGAGGACGGGCCATTGGGTGGTGCAATAAAAAGCAAAGAGGGAAGCAGAAGGTCTAAGGAGGAGAGGTGCTATTCGTGAGGCTACTGTGGTGTGATTGCTCAAGAGCCTGGATGAAGCGAATTATTGCTGAAGTGAGAGAGAAGGTCGACTGGTTGCTGCTGGGTAAGAGTAATAATGCTTTCAAGAATTACATACAATACCAACATGTCAATTCAAAGAGAATGTATGCCACGGCTCGCAATACACAAGATCTGCCTCAACAAGGTTGTGTTTCTCTCCATGGCTATCTGCAACAATGGGATCATGGATTTGTGACATGCTACATAAAGGATTCACCCCCAACAAGTGTTACAACATCATATACATTTGGTGCAAAGCAGTGCAAAAAAAGGAAGGGAATCTTCGAGCAACTTGGGATACTTTTGTTACATTGTGAGACATCCTTTATGTTGCAAGAAAGTTGGAATGTATCAGACTCGAAACTGATCAAGATGATGCACGCAGTGTACACAACTTGGTAGTATTGGCAAATAAGAGTCAAACTTTTTTCTATCAATTGTTTGATGAATCCAAGGGACAACAATTTGTTTTGGGAGTCCAAACTAGTTGGCAACTTCACATGATGAACACCCATGGTCATGACAGTTTATTGGCCATGGACGCTACTTTCGGAACGAATAAGTACAAGGTGTGTACTCATCATTGGGATTCCAATAATGCATTTTATAATACTTTAAATTTTGGTATTACTATTAACAAATTGGTGTTTGTTGTAGTTCCATTTATATACATTATTGGTATTCGATGCTCATCAAAATGGTGTTCCAGTAGCGTGGGCCATCACGTTGTCTTGCTCCATGGTTGATATCAAACTTTAGTTACCTACTTCGAGAAACCATATTTTTGATGCCAATAAGTCTTGGCAACCTAATGCTTTTATGGTGGATGATGCATAAGCGAATATCCAAGCTATCAAGTGAGTTTGGACATGTGTTTTTCCACTGTTGCAACATGTGTCTTTAACATGTGATTACAAACGTTTTGAGTAATGCAACTTGCTCTTCGTATGTCATATTTGGTGCAGGGAGGTGTTTGGGACACTAGTCTACCTATGTCTTTGGCATGTTCGACGATCACGGTTGAAAAACTTGATCAAGAAAATGTCAAATGTTTCCACTCGAGTTGAAATGTTTAGATCATTTTGGGAGCAATCATGAACATGCAAAGCAAAACATGTGGCACACAAGCAAGTAGTGCGAAGGAAGCCATGGGAATTCTGGAGACATTTTTGGAAACATACAAGGACCAAGCATTATTCATCAAATACTTCAAAGAGCAGTGGATGAATTCCATAGGTAATATATCATGCTTCAAGTTGTTCTAATGAAATGTTCCACATTAAATATTCATGTACCACTGTGTTTGTGTTCTTTTTGTAGGGATGTGGATCTGAGCAAGTAGGAATTCACCTCAATCTAACCAAGAGACGAATGGGAGCATTGAGTCATATCATGGAGTTCTTAAAACTCGATTCTTAATTGGTCGCAAAACAATACATGGTGGAGAAGTTGACTAGCTTTTACAGAAGTTGCTTGGCCCTTGCCACTCATACTATTAGTATCATGACATGCTAAAAGAGGCAAGCTTCAAGAAGAATTTCAACATTATTGATGTTGTATCTAATTCAGTGTAACGTGCAAAAGCCATTCCTGATGAAGATGTTAAGTTCATAGATAAAGAGTGCAAGCATGCCCTCATTAGGAGCCAAAGCAAGCGATAAATATGGCACAAGGTAGACAATGCGGATTGTGATTGGGCATGCTGCTCTTGTGAGTGGGCGATGAGAGGAAACCTTTCCAAGCACCAAGCAAAGGTGTTGATGGCAAATATACTACAATCGACACATGTGATTGCTAGATCTATAAGATTGTATCGTAGTAGTCGTGAATACTTCACGTGAGTGTTTTTTAAAATTTATTTTTTGATGTCTTACATTGGTGTATGATCGTTAAACTGTTATATTTTTCCACCAGGCCATGTTTTGTCAATGGGGATTGATAGTGCTACTGACATGGGTAATTCCAATTCACCTTCTAGCCTTGGCAATGACGAAACCAACGGTACATTATCTAACTTTCATATGTGGAACCATGGGATTAAACTGTTGTGCCTAATGTTATCTTCTTCTATAGGCACACAATCATATGATGAGGATTTGTCTAAAAAAATACAACAAATTGTCAGTGAAACCCTCTTGATTTGTGGTATGTGTGGATGCTTTATTTGATCGACCGTCTCCATACATAACATATGAATGAGCTAAACCCATGTGTGTTGTTTCAAATGGTGATAATGATCTTCTAGCATTAACTAAGTGCTTGGCTCTCCAAATGTAAGCGTCTGTGCAACAATCCAAAGCATCAAGGGCCTTGTTGGTGACATACCCAGCCCATGAGTTATGGGCTCGAGATGACGGGTTTGGGAATTCACTTTCCCGTGCGAAGCCATTCTTTGAGGCTGGCCGTCTCGCAAGAAGGTTCGTAGAAGGAAAGAAGAGGTTAGAGCCTTGCCCAAATTCCCAAAGGGGGGCAAAGAAAAAGAGGGTGATGATGCATTGACCATGCTTGTGCTAATGAGAACTCTGATGCAAGCGAAGCTTGACCATGCTTTGTATTATTTTTTGAAGATTAAAATTCTTCTTGGAAACACACATTTTGAGTTACGAGAAATTAATGTGTGTGCAAAGAAAAAATGATGCCTTTCACAAATATGCTGAATACTTATAATCTTTATGTTAACATAACTCCAACACGTCTTCATAACATCATGTATATTCAACACATATTTTGCCTTCAATTCCACAAGTGCTATGGCGAAGGTTAAGTGTCAATCATTATGAGAAAATGTTTATTATATTGTATTTAATGCTGATTGTGATTGGGGTTGTTGCACATGTGAGTGGGCAATGAAGGGAAACATGTACAAACAGGTGCCCAAATAGGGCTACACATACTATGTTTCATAGTTTAGCTACTAGTTGACTACTATGTTTCATAGTTTTGGTACAAATGCAACTTAAAACTGAAACGATAAATATTTTCTTTGAGCATATGTATAAAACGACCGTGCAAAAGGGTTTGAAACACCAAGTGAGTGTCTCGATCTAATAGTCTTATCATTTTTTCTAGCAGCATAATTAGAACATTATCAAACCTAGGAAGCAAAAATGGGTTCTGAATGATAAGCTTGGATAGGGCCATGCAATCCACACAAATTTGCATAAATCGTCCTCCTTGTGCATTAGAAACACTTGCATACCATGTAATACAACGATTGTATTTTCACAATAAATAATACATGGACAAGGTATGAAACAAAAGTGGTGCCTTGTGGGAGATATTTTCTTAAACTATTAACATTTTACCACATGAAAGATGAATGAGGATAGTTAAAGGCGGAGGAGTGAGTTGTCGGAGGAATAGTTAAAGGCGGAGGAATGAGTTGTCGAGGCATGCTCACTTTCATCATCAAAGACAAGAGTAGGCAAGCTCCGTAGGTGGGGATTTGGTAGGTGCATGAGCTGGAGGCATATGTGGAGCCTAGAGGACCTCATGATGGTGGTTAATTGAAGCCTACAAGATATGATTTTGTGGGTGTTGGGGGGTTGGGGGAAGGGGACTTTTTCATGTTGCTTGTAAGGGGTTATTGCAACTACCACGATGGGTAATTTCTAAGGAGCGGCCAGCTGAAACTAGAAATCGTGAAGGAGGGGATGATGCATGTGCGGCTATTGGAGACGGTCGCAATTAACGTTAAATGTTAATTGCTGATGTGGAAATGCTGACGTGGAAATTAACGCTGCTGGTGGGAATGACCTAGATGCGGCTGTTAGACGACAAGCTGGGGAGCTTGAAATGTATCCCGACCCCACGTGCGGCACTATCGACGCAATATGCACCTAAGCAACGTCTTATCCTAAGATTAAAGTCTTTCAGGAAGAATAAATAAAAGATTAAAGAATTGAGCAAGCTTAAGAAATCCATGTGCCTTGTATTTGTATGCATATGCATTGTAAAGTGAGCTTAATACAAAGTAGGAGTCTTTAAGGGAAAAAAGAGAAGAGAAGCTGAGTGTATGACACTATTTATCTAGTATAGTTTACGTTTGGAAGTTTTTTAGGACACGAGTGCTTTTTAACTTTCTTGTGTTTCCACGTCTTTTTCACATGTGTTCAAGAGTATAGAAATTGGGCATCAAACATACGTAGCTTTCGCATGCAATCTTGTTTTTCATGGTTGAAGGGCATCTTGTGAAGAAAAACAAATTTCTCATGCATGGATTCTTGAGAGAGAGAGAGAGAGAGAGAGATCCACAAGGGGACTTGTGTGAAACCTTCCCACATAACAAACCTAAATCAAAATGTCAAATCCTTTTATATACATCTCAATGAATTTATTTTTTATTTTAAAAGTAATAAACTTTATTCCTCAATGTTTACATTGCATAGTTCAATATGTACGTAAAGAACTTAAGTTCTATTTGCTAAACTAGGTATGCATATGGAGAAAATCATTTTAATAAATATTGCATCTTATAAAAAAATAGTTTTATGTAAAATACAACAAGGAGCCTCAATATAGAAAAGATGAAATTATTGAACAAATGAGAAGTTTTCATCAAGAGGAAACCTTTTGATCTAGAATATATTAGCTCAAGAATGTATGTGTAATTATGTTTTTTTAAATTGAGAAACCTTGTTTTAAAGGCTAGTAAATTCAAGGAGATTTATTTTTGTTTAATCTAATGCATAAAATTTCTATATAGAAATCCAAGGTTAAAAATATAGCAAGTAATAAACCTTGTAACATATAGACTGAATTTTCAATCCAACAAAAGATACCTAAACATATATAAAGCAATTATAAGATTTTTCTTGCACACACATTTACATTTTCCTAAAAGAAGAATTATGTACATAAAGAGAGAGTGACTATGTACTCATAAGGTGGATTACAGAATCAAATGATCTCCCCCCCACATGCAATCCACAATTTAAACAAAATCAATGGAGGGATAAGAGTTTGTGCTATAAACTTGTTTGCCATCATCTATGTAGACTCAAATCCACCACTTTTGCAATGTTTGTGCAAACTATCAAGTTCAATTTAGTGAGAGAGGTATAAACATGGAAATAAAGGGGAAACTCCATAAGCCTTTTTCTTAAAGGGATTGATTTTAAGAAAAATAAATAAAGATTTCACTAGCCTAATAGTTCAGCCCAATCAAGCCCATTTATTAGACCCAAGTAGAATTGGAAATTTAGCCCCCACTGAGTTCCTAATCAAGGCTCTAATTAAGATTCCAATTGAGCTCTAAAAAATCTCATAAACTTGTGCTAATTTAATTCTCATTTAGGGTCCCATCTAGACTTTGATCTCTAATTCCAATTTATGATTTAATTTAATTAAGCATTGATTAGGCAAAAGTTTTGCATTTATTTTTATTTGATCTAGATACTAATTGAGCCCTCAATAAGGATTCACGTAAGCTTCACATCAATATGCTTTAATTGAGCTTTTAATTATGGTACCATTAGGACTAAATCTAGCCCTCAGATGGACTCTAACTTATCTTGACCAATGTATAATTTAATAGATTTTTTTGATGCTAATGACACTAACTAAATGAAGCTAGTGGCATTATTAATGACCAAATAAGGAATTCCAAATTCTCCCAATCAACTCAAACTTTCATATCATCTAAGGTATCCACTTATTCTTAATTAGTCAAATTCTTCCTCAACATTATAACAAAATGTAGGCTTAGTGGTGCATTTTTTCAACTCTTTAGTGGCGCTTTATGTTTCACCACTATAGCATCTCTAAACTGATGTTGTGTGGTGCTTATAGTGACGTTGGGTTTTTTAAACCACATGTTGCCATATGCAGCAAAATATGACATTTTATACATTGTTTTTATAGTTTTACCTTTTGTTTTGTTATGTTTCTTTTTAGTTTTTTTTTGTTTCCTTCTTGCTTTCTTTCTACGCTTATGTTTAAGCTCTCTATCTACATGCTCTCTACCTTATCTTTTTCTTTTCCCATTCTCTTATTTTGTGAAATATCTCTCATTTTTAGTATTATGTTAAGGTTTATTTCTTCTTTAATTTAAGTTATTAAACCAGCATTTTTTTGTCTATTTTTTTGTGGTTTTGCAACTTTTCATCTTCAGCTATTTTAAGGTAGATTCTATAAACTTTGACCTTTTATTTTATTTTAAAAACTAATTTTCTATTTTCTATTTTTTAAAATTTAATTTTTAAGAAATATCACCACTATTACATTGGGCCTAATGCATTAGACCCCATGGAATAGCCCTTATTCATTAGGGCTTAATAACTAAAGCCCTAATTTCTTATGGTATTATGCATTAGTCCCAGTATAAGATGCATTAGTGTTGATGCATGTTGCATTAGTTATAATGTCCTATGCTAATGCTTTATTCATAATGCACTAGCATTATAGTAATGCATATATTATTACATTATACACAATGCATAATGTAAACATTAAGCAAATGCTTCATGCACAATCCCCATGCAGTAACTTACACGTAGACGTACTATGCATAATTCACAGGTCTTAATGAGCAGGGGCTTATGCTTATGCATAATGTATAAGCTCAAATGCATTAGGGCTTATGGATTATGCAAAAGACCTAATAAATTAGGAGCCTTTAAATTATCCATAAGCCTAAATGCATTAGGGCTTATGCATTATGTAATAAGACCTAAGACATTAGGGGCTTTTACATAAGGCCTTATGTATATAGATGGGTCAGTCAATGTTTTTATATATGAACCTAAAAATTTAGAAACTTGGGCGAATCTTTGGAATTTTTTATCTTATATGGTAGAAATGTTTAGTGAGTGTACTTTTGGTGAATTTGTCTCTAAAACCTACTAAAACCTAGAAAATCTTAGGTGATTTTTTCTTAAAGTTTTTGGTGAAATAGCCTGACAATATGAAAGACCCCTCTAAAATGGCCCTTGGTCTAAAAATGTCCCCCAACGTCTTCCTTGGTTTAAACCTTAATGTATTGGTTTTCCATGCAAGGAAATTTAGTGGTAGATTAACTAATGGGTAGACTTAGGTTTTGGAAAATGCCCAAGCGCCCATGAATGATTAGCAAAAAAATTAGCCAAAGAAGTAAATTGTGCCTTAAGAGATCCATTGAAAGTAGTCAAGAAGGAAGTTGTGCTAAGAGATCAAGAGAAAGTAGTCAACAAGGAAACTGGTTGGGTGTCCATTATATCCAACCAACAACAACTAAGCATGTTGATGAAAGTTCCTTGTGTTATAGAAGAATCTCCATTAGAATTTTATAGACAAGATAATTTGGTCCAAATAACTTTCCAATTTGATTAGGTTGGACCCTAGGAAAAAGAGCATTACATAGTGCGCAATGTAGGCCGGTGCTCCTATCTGATCTCGAGAAGCAAACGCTCCCAGGGCTATGCCCAAACTCTAGAAGATGCCAAGGGTCTTGTCCCCTAACTGGAAGAATCATCTGCTCCCAAGCTAAGTACTCTGCTCTTGAATGTTGTATATGTGATATGGGTGTCATGTATATGAGTTGTATATGTGAATGTGTGGAATTTTTCAATTTATGTGTAGGCTTTCAAAATTTATAGCATATGATGTGAGTTAATCTTATGCAAGGTGTCTTTGAAGGAGTATGATCATGCTTCAACATTCTTGCAAACCTTCTATGATGTGTGGAATTTTTCAATTTATGTGTAGGCTTTCAAAATTTATAGCATATGATGTGAGTTAATCTTATGCAAGGTGTCTTTGAAGGAGTATGATCATGCTTCAACATTCTTGCAAACCTTCTATGTGTGCTAGTTGATGAAGTTGCATGGTCAACCTGATTTGTATGATCCATCCCATTAGACTTCACTTGGATGTATGGGCTATATACTTTTTTGCATCATGTTTTGATATTTATTATGCATAATATGGATATTTCATGTGATCCATCCCATTAGACTTCAGTTGGATATATGGGCTATATACTTTTTTACATCACGTTTTGATATTTATCATGCATAATATGGATATTTTTGAGGTATGCTACATGAGCATGTATGTTTTTTGATGGCATTATTCTTCATGTTGTGTATGTCAAATGGGTGTCATGTATATGTGAAAGTGTGGAATTGTTCAATTTGTAGGCTTTGAGAATTTATAGAATATGATGTGTGTTAATCTTATACAAGGTGACTTTGAAGGAGTATGATCATGCTTCAACATTCTTGTGAATCTTCTGTGTGCTAGTTGATGAAGCTGCATGGTGAAGATGATTTGTAAGAAGCACCAATGGTTAACATTGTCTAAAGACATAAGGGATTACATGTATATAATGTGTGGGCTAGAATTTGGGTTTGCGACAAGAACTACAATCTACGCAAATATTGCTTATAGGTTTGTATGTTGACTTGTTATAACTTTCGTATATGATGATCAAATCATGTTTGAAATAGAGAAAAGTTATAAAAAACTACTCTTGGTGTCTCAAATCATCCAACTAGTTCGAGTCACATCCCATGTATATGTTTGTAAAATGTCACAATTTATGCAAATAATTCAAAGAAAATATCATGGTATAGAGAGCTCACAAAAAATATAAACCCCTCGCTAATGTGTGGTGTTGGTCACTTTACACACTTAAAATTTCCTTTCATGGACTTTTTATCAACAAAAGTCTAGCTAGTTTGATCAAACTTTTATAGTCAAAAGTACAATGGCATAAAAGAAAGAGAGAAAAACAAAGACAGAGATAGAAAGATATAAAGAAATAAAGATATATAAATAATGTATGTGGAAGGCAATAATGTAGTATGTGACTCAATTCATAAATAAAGACCATAAAAGTTCTATTGCAAATATGTGGTAAAAACCATGGAACAAATAAAGAAATATAACATCCAAATTCAAACAAAAAAAGATTTTCTAAAACAATAAGTGTTACTTGAGGAGAGTAGGTTATGGGTTGCAAATTTTTTGGGGATAAGTGCGCATTCGTTCTAATCATATTAGAAGTTTAGAAATCTTAGTGGTTCAAGCTCAAATATTATAAAATTCACAATACATTTGGAGCGATGGTATCCTTGTGGTTCAGTGTTGCTTGATCATAAAAAGAGGTTCTCCACCTAACTAAAAATGAGATATGTGATGTTAAATGAAAGCAATAATCCATCACTTTTCTTGTGATTTTGAGAACGCCATGTTTGATCTGGTGATTTTAAGAGTGACATGTGTAATGTATTTACAGTGAGCACAAAAGTGTAGTAAATCATCCCACCCTCCCTGGGCTTGTCACCTATCACCATAGGCAAAGGTGATTGTGCACCTCCCCCAAAGCATCCACCACCCCTACCTCCCCCAAAGCATCCACCACACCTACCTCCCCCACTACTTGACTATCAAGATGTCTCTGAGAAGCCCTTGAGCTATCACCACCTAGTGGTATCGTGAGCATGCTATATGCTGGGGAGACGGCATTGATGGAATAGGAGTGTGCTGAGCACTAGGATGAGCTGAAGGGTTAGGACTAGGGAAAGTGGAAGTATGAGGGGTAGAAAAAGTAGAAGTGAGAGGGGAAATGAAGGTTCCACCAAAGCACTGGCTAAGTCTAGTGTTTTTAGAGCTCCTGAGAAAGACAACAAGGTGATGTGGCAAATGGAAAAGCATGAGCACTACCTACCCTTGTATACATTATATAAACAAGTTTACCAAACTACACCCTCAAACTATTCTATGGACCTTGAATTTTTGCGTACCAGGTTTGTATCGGTCTAATGAAGTGGTCCATATTTGCTTAGCAAGTTGTTAAGAAGAGAAGTGTTGATTACAATTACACAAAGAAAAGAACTTAGTGGATATGCAAGGTAGGTGTACAGTCAATGTCATCTATGAGCTGTGGTGTAATACTATCTCAAGATGCATGCACTCCGTTGGCACAAGGTAGCATTTATGAGGAAGAGGCGGAGGTCTCAGGTCAGGTGGTGCAGACATTGCTGAATGAAATTCTACTGAAGAACGAGTGCATCAAATAAGCTCCATTGCTGGCTCTTCATATACAATCAGATAGCAAAGGTACATGAGGAAAAGTTCATCTTGCATCGCATTGAAGGTGTAATTGAATACCACACCATGATGCGTCCTTCAAATATCATGGCCCGTGATGCACAAGAACAAGTAGAGCTATAGCTTGAAGACAAACCTTGTGTCATTAGAGAAGTACTTGAAAAATAAAAGGTTTGTACATGTGTTTTCTACATATAAGGAAACTCCATGCCATGTTCATTGCCTCTTTGTTTGTGTTTGTAGGCTGATTTAGACCACAAGAATGAGGTTATGGAGAAAGCAGGTGCTAGTAGAGCTTTCTTGATGGGCGTGAAGTTAGAGAACTCTAGCACGATGATCATTCGACAATCGCCAAAGATTCTCTTGCATGAGGATAGTATGTTGATGCGACAAAAAGTAACCCAGGGTGTGGCCTTGGATTGGAAGAGGACCAAGCTGTTGTTGGTCTATTTATATTACCTTGCAAGCATGCATACCATGTGTTTTTCTACTCTTATGTATGTGTCAAAGGCAAGTGCATTGTTTTGTTGGTTGTAGCCAGGCCATACTGCTGAAGAAGCAAAAAAAATGGTGTTAAGGAAACCACTTGGTCATGCCATGCTTGAAAAGAAAGGTAGCAACCTATATTCTTTAACTAGTTTTATTCGATTAGCAGTGCTTTGCATTTGTTAATACCACATTTTAGCACTTGCTATATGTTGCCCATTCGCAGTGCTCCCAAACTATTATAGTAGGTGTCAATCTAGTGATTGAAGACCATTTTTTATTCTCCAAACATATAAACTAGTTTGTTAGTGGATTGAAACCAATATTACAAAACCTTTTCAAGTGCCCCTTCTCTTTTAAACTTGTTGACTTGATTTTTTAGATGATGAGACCACACTATTGATTCAATAAGTGTTACCATTGTTGGCTTGGAAGAAGAGGGGGAGGGCGACATCAACAATGACATGTAGATTTCTTGAAGCTATACATAATTCTAAAGTTTTGATTCGTGTATTTTGACAGGTGGTTTTGAAGGTGGATTGGTTTCATGTCGAGTATAAAGGCAATAATGCACAATGAAAAGAGAACCGTCCGGATTTTGGTCCGTCGACTCCTCGAAGTTAATGTGTGCAGCAAAAGAGCCTTACATTTTGCCAACTCATGTTGAGAACAAGCGTTCTTTTACAAGAATACAGATGCTCATCCATGGTGGCAAGTTGTGCATGTCCAACCTAGAGGTCGACACTTGTTTGATAGCATTGACTCTGAGAAAGAAGATCAAGATGAAATGATTACGCCCTTGAATCTAGACACATCGACGTCAGAGAGGTGTAGAATTCTTCTTTTCGATCATGATGACATTCTAGATGATGAGAACGACAACAATCCAGACTCTGACACTACAGACACCGAAGAGGAAGAAACAATGGATGTCGAGCCTACAGAGGAAATGAATGTCAACACAGATTTAACGATGGACTTCAAAGAACTCAACAAGGATAATGAAGATGAAATTTTATTGATGGTTAATCTTAGAGATGACGATGAGGACTATTAGTCTTATGTGTCAACTCACGGATCAACCTATGTTCGGCAAGATTTAATCTCAAAATAATTCATTGTGAAGTCATGATTTTTATTCTTTTGAAAACTTACTAACAAGGGTGGGTGGTGGGGAGTCTCGTGGTGATAGCCTCATATGGCTAGTGTCGGGGTTCGATTCCCCTCAGACTTGTTTTTCTTGCTCTAGCTGTGTACAGGGTCATTTTAGCTTCAAGTTCACTGAAAGAAAGTTCGTATCGGGATTCGATTCCCCTCCTCTACCAAGGCTTCTATCTCGCGTTTCAACCCCAATATCAGCATCTCAACCTTTAGTACCTGCAAATCAAGCATTGTTCTCTGGATCGACTTGGCCTAGTAGTAGACCATCAAAGCCAGCAGTCTTCTAGCATTTCGTGGTAGTAGTTCTAGCAGCACTCTCAGTGAGTACCCACAGTACCCTTAGTCGCAGCACCCCCCACGCTGCCCATTTTCTACTCCAGATCTACTCTCTCTCTCTATGACACTATCGTCACCCCAGCTTTGATGTATGGTCACCCCAGCTTTGATGTATGCGGTAGCAATATGGGCCCCATGCTTGTCAGCTGCCTCATGAACGCAGATTGAGAGACCATAGATATGTATGATCTCACGCTTGTTCCGTAGCAAACCATCAGTACCACTGTTCTACTACCTGACATTGGTATCAGAGCTCTCTGGTGGTCTCATAGGTCATTTTGGCCTTTTGAAGATGTAAATATAGCATTTCTTTTTGTTTCATTTCTCTCTCTCTCTACTTACCGTGCATTGTCGCGTCGATGACTCATGAGTTTGCAAATTTGATTTAGCAAAACCACTTCCAACTCCATCTTGTCTCCCAAACTCCGTCTCCAGTGTGTTGATGACGTATTTCTTGTCATCCTCAAGTTGATCGCTGCATTGCAAAATAAAGTCACTTAGTAATTCAAATAAAAAACTGTAATTCATATTCTTTATGTTAAATAATACTTACTACCATTGTATATGAACTCGCTGTAGATAAGACATGCAAAGGTCTCTCATGTCTGAAGGCGATGCCGGCTCCGACCTGAAGGATACCCCTGTCAGGCGTGATGTCGCATGTGACACCCAAAGTGCCAGTGCACGTGGGCATCAGCACTGGTGGGGGCACTGGTGTTGTGCTACTCTGATGCCTACGTGCAATACAAACATACGATATATTGAGATGTGAGTTCTTAAAAAGTACTTGATATTTAATCTGTAATCGCCATAAAAGATACACCTACGAGACGAACGACCACTAGCCTATGAATCAGGTGTCACGTGAGTACCAGGAGGTACATCAGGAGTAAGCCGTTGACTCTCCTGATGTGATGTACCTGGGATAGGAGTCCTAAGCAAACAAAGACATCAAAAGGATATATATATTAAGAATTCTATATGTAAAAAAAGCATGACATTACTATTTTATCAATCGAGAAGCTTACCGATGCGCTGTAGTGTGTGCATGAGAAGAAGTCTCCACTCCTGCATGTGGCTGGGAGGATGTACCCTCTCCAGGTCTTACGGGCATACTGAATCTCCCAAGAATCTCGATGGCTCCGTCTAAACCCGCATCATCCATCTCCACATAATCTGCCATGGCCTCTGACAATGTATCTCCAGAAAGTCCAGTGCCTCATAGCAAAGTCTTGATGATCGCCAGCTTCACTTTACGGGTGTGGTCACTCATCGTATCTATATATTTAAAACAACTCTATGTCAGACTAGAGATACATTGTTAGAGGAGAGCTCAATCTATCTAATCAAAAACATTGACTAAATAACTCCAAGCAAGATGCGTCCACATCTCGAAGTTTGCAAGAGTCGTATATGGTCTGTTGCAAAGAACGTCGAAGAGTCATATATAGGATCCCATAATTTGGCCCATAGCAATGGCATCTATGTTCAAGAACATTATTTCTACTAGTAACTACCCAAGTTTGCAACCCTCAAAACATTAAGAGACATTACTTAAGGCCCAAGCATCAGAGCTTCTCCATGAATCATAACCTCTCTATCTTACTAACTCACAATGTGGCCAGTAGCACCCTTTCTCTCTGTCTCTATGCCCTGTCATCCCATGATCTTCCTCTCTCCACCTATGCTCTATAATGGTGATGCTTAGCTAGCAGTGTTTGGAGTTACTTCCTCTCTCCCTCTCATACTATCACCCTTTTCCACTGTAGTGATTGTAGTAGTGCACCTTGTCGATCGCCCATGGGTGACGAAAGTTAATTAGAGGCCATACAAGCTCCTCCTCCTTTCTCAGTCTGTAGTATAAAAACACACACATACTCCTCCTCTTTCCCCATCGTGTGTGCGTGGTGACTGTTCGTGCAGGGGAAGATGGCATTTGGTCATCCCTTTTTTTATCAAAGGTCCAAGAATTTTTTAAAAAAAAATTTAATGAGCTTGGATCTTGGTCCCACACAAAGCTATAATAAGGGTTATACCAACCATCCTCCAAGCACTATGATGCAAGCCTTCCCAAGTTTACCTCTATATACCTGGCTACTCCCTTCTCAAGTGTGCGTCCCCCTACAGTTAGCAACAATATTCTCAAATGTGACATTAAACATGTATGCCTAAAAAACTATATTCGTGCAAATGTCCATCAACATTAGTGGTGGGATCTTAGTAGCTCTTTCCAAGATATTCTCCACCATAATGAGCCTTGTGGAGGCACCACTCCTACCATTTGTATTTCTTTATCATTGAGTGGATGTTGGAATCTTCATCACGAGCTTCTTTAATATCCATTTTAGCCTATAGAGCCAATAGCTCTAGGTTAGTCACAAAGGCATAAATGTGACTAGTACACCCTTTCCCAAAGACACTAGAATTCCTATCTTTCCAAATATGGCAAAGAAGACTACTCCCAATGTTATTCCATAAAATAGGATCCATATGCCTACATTCACCAAGAAGTATCTCTTTCCATGAGAAGGGGATAGCAATCATGCAAGATGTTAAGAAATTTCTTATTGCTTTCACAATTCATGGATAGAGATGCATTAAATATTCTACACCTTTGCCACACCTAGATGCCCTTATAAGCCCCCACTCTTGTAGCTCTCTAGCCAGACCAAACTACTTTGTGCAGAATAAGCCCGAGAAAACAAGCATGTTTGGAGCTACTAGAAAAGACCCAAATAGATTTGAATCTATAGGTCCATTGATAGGCATTCAAATTGATGCCCCATCTGTCATTCAAATTAGCTATAAGAGCAGAGTTATCACCTAGAAAGTTGATTATAGCACCTGATATCCAAGAGAGATTCCTTTTAATACCTCTTACCATCCCCTATGAGAGGGGCCAAATACCTATATCAGAAATTTGTCTGATCCTTTCCCTTAGAAGTGCCCTGCAACAAAAAGTAGTAGACAAGTGTTCCAACAGAAGTGAAGAGCATTCCCACTTATCTTTGTTCCACAAATCTCTCCAAGATTTGATACCAACTTTGTATAGCTTGTGAGCTCTATTGAAGTCCTATTTATCTATGCTAGGAAGGAAGGAACCAAACCAGCCAAAGTCCTCTAGACTTAGAATGGTGGGTGTCTTTTACCTGAAGGTAGGGTTTCCAAGTAGCCCCCCCACATGTTCCCAATCAGAGTTGAACCTTTAGGAATGAATTCCTTCCTAGACATAAAGATTTGCAGAGGAGAGAACCTTGTCCAGCACTTCTTTTACTTAAGCTCAAATATGTGACAGTCTATTTTAATCAATAGGGCTCAATAATCAGTACTATCAATCCCTCTACAAACCCACTTAGCTATGCAAACTTGTCAACAAGTTTACTTAGGTCGAAAACTCCAAGCCCCCATTTCTCTTTAGGTAAACTCCAAGTCCCCCCTTTCTCTTTAGGTAAAACATAAATTTTATAGGCAACTTTAGCAACCTTCTTGACTCCTACATTCCCACCCCACAAAAAATTAGAGTCTAGAGAGATAATATTTTGCAGGTGAGACTTAGGAGGCTTCTAGCAAGAAAGGAAGTAATTAACAAAAGGGAGAAGGTAGTGATTGAGGAGAAACACTCTAGCAAGAAGGGAGGTTTGATAGCCCTTCCAAAGATCAACTTTGTCTACTACCCAATTCCATCTATATTTTAGAGAAACCTTAAAGCCCATAGGAATGCCCAAAAGTGTCAAAATCTCACCATTCATAATTTGCTTGCATCTAGCCTTAGTGACCACATCAAGAGCGGTGCCATTATAAGTCCAGTAACCTATTTTGGCATGATTAATGATATACCCACTAGCTAAACAAAAGGTATTTAAGCAACTCCAAAAAGTCTTTATAGATTGAGCATCATTAAAAACAAGAGAGTTAGTATCATCAGCAAACTGCTGTAGACAAAGATATTTGGGAGATCTAGGAAGCTTCAGCCCTTTCAAAGAGCCTTTGTTCAAGGCATTAGAGACAAGCCATCCTAGGGCATCAGTAGTAATGACAAAAAGGAGAGGGGCAAGGGGACATCCCTATTTGATAGTTCTCCTTGGAGGGATGGGTTCAGTGAGAGTACCATTCAAAGAAATAAGAGCGCTGAAATTCCCAAAGAGGGTGTGGACTGACCCTCTGAAATTTTCCAAACCCCATATCCTCAAGAGACTAGAAAACAAAATCCCACTCCAAACTCAATTTTAAAGAAAACAATATCCATCTGATGATCATTAGCATACTCCATACCTTCCCACACACAGCTACGATAGCATCCAATATGTACCTACCTTTGGATGAAACCCTTTTGCTCTTTAAGAATAAAAGAATCTAATAGAGGAGATATTCTTCTAGCGAGAGCACGAGCAAAGATTTTATAAACAAAAGTGAGGCAGGTAATGGGCCTTCAATTATCAATCTAGTTCTTGGACCCTCTCTTGTGTATAAGCTTTATAACCCTAGTATTAACTGAAATTGAAAGAGAAAAAACCTGCAAATTCCCTTCAAACCAAAATGAGATAAGGGGAAAAAATCCACATAAGCTATATAGAACTCATTTGGTAGCCCATCAAGACCAGGGGTTTTTCCCAAAGCAGGAGCATCAACAGCTTCTTTAAACTTCCCTTCAGTTAGAGGCAAATCCATTTGAGCCTTAACTTCAATGGGGATAGCTTTTGCCCTAGTTCTAGCAATAACGGCTCTAGCTTGAGTAACCTCTCTGACCTAGTAGGAGACTTAGAGAAGATGTTGCTAAAAAATTATTGCACAAATTTAAGGTTTTCTTTCATCATCATGATGTTTCTGGAGTTTTCCTTGTTTTCCTTTAATGGAGGAACCATTTCTCTAATTTTCTTTTTCTTGAGTGGGTTAAACATGTGTTTGTTTGGTTGTCTATTTTCCTTGCCCCAAACTCCTTAGTGTAGAGGAGAATCTTTTCATATTCAAGAAGCTCTTCCAATTTTAGAGAGTTTTTAAGATCTGAAAGCTTGGTTGAGAGGTTCTCAGTGGCCTTTAAAGATTCCAAGTCATTTATCTCTTTTTGGATCTCATTTCTCCTTCTTTTTTTGTTTTTCCTATCTTTTCTCATGAGTTTACCGAAAACCCCTTGAGTTTTTTTAACAAAACTCACATAAGACTGAGAGGAAGAACAACCTTGTTGAAAAGCTTTGGCAAAAATATCATACAACATTTTTAACTTCCTCAAGCTTAAACAAAGAATGGTTAGCATGGAACCCCCCATTCCTTGTGCTGATGTTGACATCTTGCTTGAATTTGAAAACAAGAGGGAAGTGATCAGAAATGAGAATAGACTTGTGAAGAGAGCAAACAAAAACAAAAGACAAATTAGACAGCAGAGAGAAATTTACATAAACCTTGTCAAGTCTAGCTGCCTTGTAGTAGCTCCCCTCCTATTTGTTAGTCCAAGAGACACTATTATTATAAGAAACATCCATCACATCAAGACATTCCAACAATTTATTCCATTCATCAAGCTCCCTCTACCATGAATTACCTGACCCAAGTTACTCCATCTATCCGAAATGACCTCAACCATATTAAAGTCTCTAGTGATAATGCAAGGCTCTGCCAAACTCACCTCCTCCCAGAGCTCAGCTCTACCATTCACACTACAAGGAGCATTAACAGACACAATGTTAAGGTTGAAGGGTGTATCCAGTTGGTGGATAGACACCCAGTAGGAGGCACTAGCCAAGATTCAATTGGCCACATTTTTGCACAAGCCCGAATGGCAGTGCCTCCCTTATCAGAGGCATGGCTGGAGGGAAACCAGGTGAAGTCCCCCCCAAGTCTTTTGAGATTGGCATCCAAAATTGGACCACAACATTCAATCTTTTGAAGGCATACACCCTTAAAGACTTAGGTTTTTTAGATGATTTAGGAGGCTTATTAAACACTATTTAAGCCCTATTAGGGTCAATGTTTTTCTCTTTTTTCCTTTTGGCTTTAGATTTTTCAGGAAACACTGGTAGGAAACACTGGTAAGGTATCTTCCTCTACCTATGTCATGATGATTTCCACAGACTTCTAATAAGAGGAGAGGGAAGCTTTCCTATCATTATAAATTTTCTCAATCCTATCAAAAAAGGACTTTAGCTAAGAGTCCTCTACCATAACCTCATCTTGCTCAAAATTATAGGATGAGATTTGGCTGGGGAATTGAGGCAACTCATTATCCTTATTATGAACAAGAACAATAGGAGAGACATGTAGCTACTACTGGTGGTCTTTGAGCATATCACAGGTGTTGGGGGTTTGTCCCCCATTGTTATCCTCTTCTTGGGCATCAACCATAGAATTTTCAACTTCAACAAGAAAAGGAGCATATTTATTGATGTGCTTTTTAAGGATAGGCTGAGAGCCCACTTTAGGTTTAACATGCTGTTTTTTATTAACTATCTAGAAACCATCAGTTTTTCGCTTCCCCCCTCCAATAAAGAGCAATCCTTTATGATGTGTCCTTGCCTAAAACAATTCAAGCAAGCATTTGGTAGGTTTTAATAGAGAATCTTCTATGTATGCATCAAGAAACCCATTTGGTCAAACAAGCAAACATCATCCATTAATTCCAAGGAAGTATCTATCCCTACTATTAACAATTGAGGCTTCCATTTGGGGTTAATCTATGGGATCGACATTTGTCCCATAACTTTATCTACGTTATTTGCATCCTATTTGAGGACACAATGTGCTCAAGTGCCATGGGGGCACTGCACCCTAAAGGGGCTATCAAAGCCAGTCAGGACAAGCTATCATAGGGGAGAGGTACGGAGGACACAATGTGCTCAAGTGCCATGGGGGCACTGCACCCTAAAGGGGCTATCAAAGCCAGTCAGGACAAGCTATCATAGGGGAGAGGTACGGAAGAACAAAGAACTGCTAGGGAGAAGCATGCGCAAGATGCTCAAATTGCGATTTCTTTAAAAAAAAGGATGCCATATGTTCGCATCCCTAATTCCATGTCATAAAAATTTGAAATGCATGAGCTTCTTTTGCATTGGAAAATGGTGAGATCATATCGAGTGTTGATTACTTGCATTACATGCAATTGAATGTAATGCATTGTAGAGAGAGAAAGAGACGAGAATCCAGCTACAAGCAAGCTCACCACCATTACTTCTTTAAGAGAGAGAGGTAGAGATAGAGAGAGAGAGGCTTCAACACTACCATACCTTGCCTGGTCCCCCCTTGCCCTCTTGTGATCCCGACTATCATAGCAATGCCATAGCCCCCTTTTCTCTCGATGCAATTGACCCCCTCTGCTTTGACCCTCCTTTGCTCTCTTTGCCCTCCTTTGCTCTTGATGCAGCCACCCTCTGTCCGCGCGCGCCTCGCAGAAACAAATCTCTCTCCCACAGCTGGCCGGGGATATAAATTTTTTAGCCGTCACTTAAGCAACGTATATCAGTATGCAAACGTCGCTAAAACAGTCGTTTTAGACATTTGCTTAAACGATGCCTCCAAAAACATCATATAAGCGACGAAATTTTTTTAAAAATAATTTAAACGTCGTTAGCGACAATACGTTGCTTAAGCGACGCATTCATCATCGTATAAGCGACGCTAGATAATTTAAACCCCCTCGCTAGAACCCCCAATGGCTTGTAGTGGGGCCACCCCCCTTCCTAGACTAGTTAGTATGCCCAAGGTGTAGGCATTTAGGAAAGGGTTGGTACTTATACGATTTGCACGAATGTTAGGCAAGGGACCAAAGCCCAGTGGAATCAAAGTAACAGGGGGTGTAAAACCTAATGACGCACTTGTTATAGGCATGACCAATGGCATGGATTGGCGGTATCGATCTCAATGGCTCGAAGATGACAGCCATTGGGTTTAGTCCTTGTGTGATCCCTGGCACTCCCTCTATCGTGGCCATATTGGAGTGCCTAAATTCTCCTTAATGAGCACTTACATTTTTTTTCCTTTTTATACTTTCCCTCAGCCCGTTACAACCTCAAGAGGCTTGGCATACTCTTCGTTGGATCAAATGGGTGTTCGTTTACCCTAATTAGCTTAGGCGCTATACGCACATGAACGACTTGAGATATTTTTTTGGAAAAAGCGGTTGCTAGGAACTTCCTAGATGGAAGAGGAGGTCCTAAAACCTACTCTCCATCACTGTCTCAAGATGATTTTTTTTGAGAATTTGTTTCCTCTTTCGCAGAGCACATTTTTGTGGGTGTTCCAAAAGGAATTTTGAAAAACTTTGTATGAGGGAGTTGTAGTATTTTTGGAGTACTACAACTTTGTTTCCCTGAGTCGTCGTGATTTTGTCATTTAGACCCTCAAAAAGTAGCCTGAATATGACTTGTCATCGTTGTTGCGCTATTTTTTACGATTTTTGTGGTTTTTGGGCTGTTTTTTTTTCTCGATTTTCGTGTCAACTTTTGAGGCTGCTGGTTGGAGGCCAAAATGATTGATTTTGACTTTGGACGACTAATTGCAAAGTCGAAGAACTCGATGTAAGCTTTTCGATGATTCCTATAGCGCCTTCATCGGATATACGGTTTAGGAGATATGAGCCTCCAAACAGGGGTGTTTTCCAGGGGTGTGTTTTTTTTCCCACGTGAAACTCTGGTGTTTCAAGTCATGAAACGGTTTTCATATGTGAACCGGACTTCACGCGGATATTAAATTTCGATTTCCCCCCCCACATGAAACTCTAGTGTTTCACGCCGTGAATCCGACTTCACATGAAAATTAAAATTCGATTTTTCTTTTTGGAGTCTAGTGGGAAATACGAATTTTCCTTGTTGGGGGGAATATTTTTTTACTCATTTAAAATAAAAGGGATATGGGTATTTTTCCAATAAAGGTAAGTGGAATAAAAAAAGTCAACCTTTTAATGACACACCTGACCCCCAAAATGGACAAATTGATAACTCATGAGCATCTTCTTATTGAATGCTCATTAGCCTTAATGAGTTATGTAAAAAAGTGATTAAGAATTAATCCAAGATTAATCTTTTTACTAATCTTTTCCTCTTTTATACTAATCAAAGACTCTAATTAACCATTAATCCCTAGTTAATTTACACAATTGAGCACATCATTGGTTAGAGAAAGGGAATGCTAATCTTTGTGCATCAATAATTGTGTAAATTAATCTAATTTAGAGAATTAATTAGACTCTTAATTATAGTCTCCTCTTTAGGGCACAATTAAGCAAAGAGAGTCAAATTTCTCCAATTGATCTAAAAATTGATATGATTAGATGTTTTGATGCATCTAGATGCTCTCAAAACACTCAAAAACTCCAATTTCGACTACTCCTATGATCAATTTGGACCCCAATTAACACATTTTCTAAACTTTTAGCCTCTTGAACGATATTAATCACCCTTAATAATAAAAACCAATCCATTAAGAGAAATAAGTCAAATTCAAGGATTTTTTATGGTTTTAAAAGTTTTTGAAAGATTAAGCTACTCCTAATACTTGCTAACATTCTAATCCAGACAATTTCAACAGAAAACACACAATTAAACTAGAATTAATGATCTTAGATCTATGTTTAAACTAAAGAGAGCTAACATTCACTAAACATTGCATTCTATTGCATTGCTTGATGCAATGGATGAAAACTAAGCCTAATACAACTATGTGCAAGTCCTAAGAACATGAAAAACCACAAAAATAATAAATTAATATAAAAATTAAGCAAAAACATTCTTTTCAAAAACAAAAAGAGAGCTATTCTACACCAAATCTCACACGAATCACCATCAAATCCACATCTTTTTCATGGGAAACCACTAATCAAGATAATGGGCAACGGGTTAAAAAGAGATTACCTGGTGAACCGCAAACTATCGTGAAGATCTTTCCAATGGCGAGCTTGCAACCCTTGAGGTCTCCAAGCTCCACACCTCCTTGAGATGCACCACTCCATCTCCTGCGAGCGTTGTCACACCGCCGCGTTGCACTACAGGTCCTCGTCCCTCCCCTCACTTCACTTCACTCACACACACTCACTAGCATGCATTAGGGAGAGAGATTTGCAAGATCAAGACTCAATTGCACAATGGGAGAGTATGTTGTATAATGAGAGAAATTCATTTATATACATGGCCATAAGTGTTCATACTCACTTAAACTATGGCCGTATGGGTACTTTAGGCTCATAAGAGGCCTAATGCTATTACAATGACTACTCTCATAATATATCCATGAAGTACATCACTTAGGACTTCATCCTAACTTGCTACCACATGCTCTTGAAGTGGGAATTACCATAAATACTCACACCATTACGGGCGCCCGCCCAAGTTGTAGCTCTAGACACTATTGCTTTATATCTTGAATGTATGACCCTTTGGTGTATCTACCATGACTCCTTGATGCAAGATAATGGCGGTAGCTCTTGTTAATCCTAGAATTGGATTAATAATAATACATTAGAAAGCAAATTGACTAGCCATCCACATACACACACATGATTCGAATTTTGAATTTGAACGCATGGGGGGGAGGTGATGAGTGCCTTGGGGAGAGAGAGCATTATAAGCACCTCTTTTCAATCACAAGACCTTTTGTCAATTTGAATTTTGAATTTGAAGAAGTGGAGAAAGAGAATGCATTCAAACCCTTGTCTGATTAGATTAGATGGCTACATTTGGGCTAGAGGAAACTTTTGTATTTATTTCACTTATATATATATATATATAAACCACACACAATATATATGCACAAACTATACATACACAAACATATATATATATATAATAGACATGTGCTCACACACACACACACATACACACACACACACACACACACACATACACACACACATGTATACACACACACATACACATACACACACTTTTTTAGTTAGAATTAGATAATATTTTCCACGCTCGCACGTACACAAACACACACACACACAACCCCAGGGTCAAGGGGACAAGAGGGACACACAAACACAAATACACACATGCACACACATTACCCTAGGGGGAAGAGAGAGGAGTTTTGTGGTTAGGGAGGGGGGATCTAGGAGGGAGGGAAGCACAAGGTTGGGAAGGGATTGGGGAAGGGGGAGGGGGGGGCACACACAATATATGCATACATACATACATACATATATAATATATACATGTATATGTGTGTGTGTATATATATTTGTGTGTGTGTGTGTGTGTGCATACATACATATACA